>NC_079446.1:12187923-12487923 GCF_903798145.1 Danio aesculapii
ATAGCAAAAGTCATGGAGCAGACGTGTGATCACATGTTTTCAAAGTAAGTTTGTAACTATGCAAATATTCTCTTTTTTGTATTTGTCAGAATGTCATTATAAGTGTAAATGTTTATTGAGGAAACATTGCTGCCTTTTGGATCAGAGTGAAGAAGCCGATCCATCTGAGTTTTGACATTGATGCACTGGACCCGTCAGTGTCACCGGCGACTGGCACACCTGTAGCAGGAGGACTGACCTATAGAGAGGGCATCTACATCACTGAGCACGTCTGCCAAACAGGTCAGAACAGGAGCATGTGTGAGTAGAGAAACAACCAGCATGGGAAGTTTAAATAGCGATACACTTATTGCTAATTTAAGATTGTGAACCAGGTGGAAGAAGCACACACACACACACACACATGTACAATTGAAGTCACTATTATTAGCCCATTAGAAGTCGCAACCCCAGTACTGGGAAACATCTATACACACTCATTCACACACATACACTACGGCCAATTTAGTTTCTTCAGTTCACCTGTACCGCATGTCCAGCGGTGTACTGCAAAAGAGCAGGGGTGGGGGTGGAGGCGATCGCGAACTGAGGAGAGGGGTGGGAGGGGTGGATTGCGATCCCCAAATAAAAACACGGGATCCCCTCATCATGCAGGGACCCCGCCGCGATCCGCTACGCCACTGCGCATGTATTTGGACTGTCGGGGAAACCGGAGCACATGAAGGAAATCCATGCCAACATGGGGAGAACATGCAAACTCCACACAGAAATGCTAACTGGCAAAGACATAAGACATGTCCTCATAAACCTCCTTAACATTGTCATACCAACGTCATTATACAATTTTGTGTAATCATACGTAGGTTAGTGTATGCTCCATCAGGTCATTCAGCCGTTTTTGCTTCTGTCAGCTTTGCCTTTGTTTAAAGGATTGATAAACTATTGCAGGGTGACACAGTGACTCAGTGGTTAGCACTGTCACAGCAAGAAGGTCGGTGGTTCGAGTCCCAGCTGAGCCAGTTGGCGTTTTTGTGTGGAGTTTGCATGTTCTCCCCGTGTTTGCGTGGGTTTCCTCCAGGTGTTCCGGTTTCCCCCACAGTCCAAAGACATGCGATATAGGTGAATTGAATAAGCTACATTGGCTGTATGTGTATGAGAGTTTATGGGTGTATACCAGTACTGGGTTGCAGATAGAAGGGCATCTGTTGTGTAAAACATATTACACATCATCACTAATCTCCCACAGGACATCGCTAGTCTCTAACAGGACATCCCTAGTCTTTAACAGGACATCACTGGTCTGTAACAGGACATAGTCTCTAACAGGACATCACTAGTCTCTATCAGAATTATCAATATTGTCTTACAGGACATTAATATTGTCTCACAGGGCATCACTATTCTCTAACCGGACATAACTTGTCTCTCACAGGACACCACCATCACTAGTCTCTCACAGAACTATACTAGACTCTAACAGGACAGAGTCTCTAACAGGACATCACTAGTCTCTATCAGAATATCAATATTGTCTCACAGGACATCACTAGTCTCCCACAGGACATTAATATTGTCTCACAGGACATCACTAGTCTCTAACAGGACATTAATATTGTCTCACAGGACATCACTAGTCTCCCACAGGACATTAATATCGTCTCACAGGACATCACTAGTCTCCCACAGGACATTAATATTGTCTCACAGGACATCACTAGTCTCTAACAGGACATCAATATTGTCTCACAGGACATCACTAGTCTCCCACAGGACATTAATATTGTCTCACAGGACATCACTAGTCTCCCACAGGACATCACTAGTCTCTAACAGGACATTAATATTGTCTCACAGGACATCACTAGTCTCCCACAGGACATCACTAGTCTCTAACAGGACATTAATATTGTCTCACAGGGCATCACTAGTCTCCCACAAGACATCACTAGTCTCTAACAGGACATTAATATTGTCTCACAGGACATCACTAGTCTCCCACATGACATCACTAGTCTCTAATAGGACATTAATATTGTCGCACAGGACATCACTAAACTCTAACGGGACATTAATATTGTCTCACAGGACATCACTAGTCTCCCAGAGGACATCACTAGTCTCTAACAGGACATTAATATTGTCTCACAGGACATCACTAGTCTCCCAGAGGACATCACTAGTCTCTAATAGGACATTAATATTGTCGCACAGGACATCACTAAACTCTAACGGGACATTAATATTGTCTCACAGGACATCACTAGTCTCTAACAGGACATTATTATTGTCGCACAGGACATCCCTAATCTCTAACAGGACATTAATATTGTCTCACAGGGCATCACTAGTCTCCCACAGGACATCACTAGTCTCCCACAGGACATTAATATTGTCTCACAGGACATCACTAGTCTCTAACAGGACATTAAAATTGTCTCACAGGACATCACTAATCTCCCACAGGACATCACTAGTCTCCCACAGGACATCACTAGTCTCTAATAGGACATTAATATTGTCGCACAGGACATCACTAGTCTCTGACAGGACATTAATATTGTCTCACAGGACATCACTAGTCTCTGACAGGACATTAATATTGTCTCACAGGACATCACTAGTCTCTGACAGGACATTCATATTGTCTCACAGGACATCACTAGTCTCCCACAGGACATCACTAGTCTCCAACAGGACATCACTAGTCTCCAACAGGACATCACTAGTCTCCCACAGGACATCACTAGTCTCCCACAGGACATTAATATTGTCTCACATGACATCACTAGTCTCTCACAGGACATTAATATTGTCTCACAGGACATCACTAGTCTCCCACAAGACATCACTAGTCTCCCACAGGACATTAATATTGTCTCACAGGACATCACTAGTCTCTAACAGGACATTAATATTGTCGCACAGGACATCACTAGTCTCTAACAGGACATTAAAATTGTCTCACAGGACATCACTAATCTCCCACAGGACATCACTAGTCTCCCACAGGACCTCACTAGTCTCTAATAGGACATTAATATTGTCTCACAGGACATCACTAATCTCTGACAGGACATTAATATTGTCTCACTGGACATCACTAGTCTCTGACAGGACATCACTAGTCTCCCACAGGACATCACTAGTCTCTGACAGGACATTAATATTGTCTCACAGGACATCACTAGTCTCCCACAGGACATCACTAGTCTCCCGCAGGACATCACTAGTCTCTGACAGGACATTAATATTGTCGCACAGGACATCACTAGTCTCCCACAGGATATCACTAGTCTCTAACAGGACATCACTAGTCTCCCACAGGACATTAATATTGTCTCACAGGACATCACTAGTCTCCCACAGGACATTAATATTGTCTCACAGGGCATCACTAGTCTCTAACAGGATATTAATATTGTCTCACAGGACATCACTAGTCTCTGACAGGACATTAATATTGTCTCACAGGACATCACTAGTCTCCCACAGGACATTAATATTGTCTCACAGGACATCACTAGTCTCTAACAGGACATTAAAATTGTTTCACAGGACAACACTAGTCTCTAACAGGACGTTAATATTGTCTCACAGGGCATCACTAGTCTCTCACAGGATATTAATATTGTCGCACAGGACATCACTAGTCTCCCACAGGACATCACTAGTCTCTAACAGGACATTACTATTGTCTCACTGGACATCACTAGTCTCTAACAGGATATTAATATTGTCTCACAGGGTCTCACTAGTCTCTAACAGGACATTAATATAGTCGCACAGGACATCACTAGTCTCCCGCAGGACAATAATATTGTCTCACAGGGCATCACTAGTCTCTAACAGGACATCACTAGTCTCCCACAGGACATTAATATTGTCTCACAGGACATCACTAGTCTCCCACAGGACATTAATATTGTCTCACAGGGCATCACTAGTCTCTAACAGGACATCACTAGTCTCCCACAGGACATTAATATTGTCTCACAGGACAACACTAGTCTCTAACAGGACATTAATATTGTCTCACAGGGCATCACTATTCTCTAACAGGACATCACTAGTCTCCCGCAGGACAATAATATTGTCTCACAGGACATCACTAGTCTCTAACAGGACATTAATATTGTCTCACAGGACATCACTAGTCTCTAACAGGACATTAATATTGTCTCACAGGGCATCACTAGTCTCTAACAGGACATCACTAGTCTCCCACAGGACATTAATATTGTCTCACAGGGCATCACTAGTCTCTAACAGGACATCAGTAGTCTCTAACAGGATATTAATATTGTCTCACAGGACATCACTAGTCTCTTACAGGACATTAATATTGTCGCACAGGACATCACTAGTCTCTTACAGGATATTAATATTGTCTCACAGGGCATCACTAGTCTCTAACAGGACATCACTAGTCTCCCACAGGACATTAATATTGTCTCACAGGGCATCACTAGTCTCTAACAGGACATCAGTAGTCTCTAACAGGACATTAATATTGTCGCACAGGACATCACTAGTCTCTTACAGGATATTAATATTGTCTCACAGGACATCACTAGTCTCTTTCAGGATATTAATATTGTCTCACAGGACATCACTAGTCTCTTACAGGACATTAATATTGTCTCACAGGACATCACTAGTCTCTAACAGGACATTAATATTGTCTCACAGGACATCACTAGTCTCTAACAGGACGTTAATATTGTCTCACAGGACATCACTAGTCTCCCACAGGACATTAATATTGTCTCACAGGACATCACTAGTCTCTAACAGGACATTAATATTGTCTCACAGGACATCACTAGTCTCTAACAGGACGTTAATATTGTCTCACAGGACATCACTAGTCTCTAACAGAACATTACTAGACTCTAACTGGACATCACTATTCTCTAACAGGACATCACTAATCTCTATCAGGACACCAATATTGTTGATCATTAATTATTTTTCCCAAATAATTGATACAATTTATACACAAGCTGTCTAAAATGCTCTTATACTCATGTCAGTATAACTTCGGATGTTGGAAACAAATTTACAATCAACAATTTTATATGACCGTTCACCTATAGACTTTGTTGTGTGTTCTTGGCTTCACTGCAGGGCTTCTCTCTGCTGTAGACATGGTGGAAGTGAACCCAAAACTGGGCAAAACAGCTGACGAAATCAAATCAACAGTAAACGCTGCTGTGGATCTGCTGCTGGGCTGCTTTGGACGGGTTCGCGAAGGCTCTCATGACCCAGATTACAAAATGCCAAATCCATAAATCTTTATATTTTAGGCTTTATTGCTCTATTTCTGTCACAATCTTTATTTCTGTTTTTTTAGATAATTTTTGCTATTATATTGACTTTATGTCAGTGTCTAATTCTGAATAATAGAGATGCCATAGAATGAAAATCTGGATAAACCTAGATATAGAATAATAAGAGTTCAGTACATGGAAATGACATACCATGAGCCTCAAACACCATCATTTCCTTGATCTCATTTAAATCAAGTAAGTGTAAAAGTAAGTGTTTGATTGACCTGTTTCACCTTGATTTTACATTAGTATTATTATATTTGCTGTTTATGTGGGACTCTTATTTTGAAATAGAGACAAGCTTGTCTTTTTACAGCCTGTCAGAATGTAAAATATTAGAAAGATATATTATAAGTATGTTTAGCACCACAACGAAGAGGAATAACGTCTGTTTAACTGCATATTTTGTTAATTTAATGTGTATATCATGAAATTTGCCAAGTACTTTATAATGAGGCAAGAGACATTTGTATTTTTGTGATGAGGCAAAATACACTCACCGGCCACTTTATTAGGTACACCTCTCCAACTGCCCGTTAATGCAGATTTCTAATCAGCCAATCACATGGCTGCAACTCAATGCATTTAGGCATGTAGACTTGGTCGAGACGATCTGTTGCAGTTCAAACCGAGCATCAGAATGGGACTAAGTGACTTTGAACATGGCATGGTTGTTGGTGCCAGATGTGCTGGTCTGAGTATTTCAGAAACTGCTGATCTACTGGAATTTTCACGCACAACTATCTCTAGGGTTTGCAGAGAATGGTCTGAAAAAAGAAAATATCCAGTGAGCGGCAGTTCTGCAGTTGCAAATGCTGTTTGTAGATGCCAGAGGTCAGAGGAGAATGGCCAGACTGGTTTGTGCTGATAGAAAGGCAACAGTAACTCAAATATCCGGTTACAACCAAGGTATGCAGAAGAGCATCTCTGAATGCACAACACATCCAACCTTGAGACAGGTGGGCTGCAGCAGCAGAAGACCACGCCGGGTGCCACTCCTGTCAGCTAAGAACAGGAAACTGAGGCTACAATTCAGACGGGCTCACCAAAATTGGACAATAGAAGATTAGAAAAACGTTGCCTGGCCTGATGAGTCTCTTACTGTTGCGACATTCAGATGGTAGGGTCAGAATTTGGTGTCAACAACATGAAAGCATGGATCCATCCTGAATTGTTTCAACAGTTCAGGCTGGTGGTGGTGGTGTAATGATGTGGGGGATATTTTCATGGCACACTTTGGGCCCATTAGTACCAATTGAGCATCATGTCAACATCACAGCGTCCCTGAGTATTGTTGCTGGCCATGTCCATCCCTTTATGACCACAGTGTACCCATCCTCTGATGGCTACTTCCAGCAGGATAACGCACCATGTCATAAAGCGTGAATCATCTCAGACTGGTTTCTTGAACATGACAATGAGTTCACTGTACTCAAATGGCCTCCACAGTCACCATAACTCAATCCAATAGAGCACCTTTGGGATGTGGTGGAACGGGAGATTCACATCATGGTTGTGCAGCCGACAAATCTTCAGCAACTGCGTGATGCTATCATGTCAATATGGACCAAAATCTCTGAGGAATAATTCCAGTACCTTGTTGAATCGATGCCATAAAGGATTAAGGCAGTTCTGAGGGCAAAAGGAGGTCTAACCAGGTACTCGTAGGTGTACCTAATAAAGTGGCCGGTGAGTGTACAAATGTCAGTTCCTGAATAATAGCATTTAATGCACACTTTTGCACCGTGTCATATCACTCAGCTCTTACTGTGATATTTCAACAAGCAATAACCTCATAAAACTGTCATTTGACAAGGCATACATATATGTCATATATGACAACTTGAGTATTATTTTGCACATATGTATTTTAGAGTGTTGTGTGACTAACAGAGAAATGAAAATAATATTCATGACTCCTCCAAATCTTTTCAAAAAGATGAAAATGTTGCACTTTAATTCTAGGGTCAATTTCTATGGTTATAAATGGGACTACCTAATCAGCGTACCTTTCCCAGTGATGGGTTGCAGCTAGAAGGGCATCTGGTGCGTAAAACATATGCTGGATAAGTTGACGGTTCATTCCGCTGTGGCGACCCCAGATTAATAAAGGGACAAAGCCGAAAAGAAAATGAATGAATAATCAATGTACCTTCTAGGTTGAAATGAGAGAACATATTAAACATAATGTATCTAAGCATTCTATGGCACCTTTAAAGCAATAAATGCATATTCACATTGCTTTAAATAAAAAAGAGAATTACAAAGACATTACAAATTATACCACATTAAATTAACGTGGAATGCACAAATCTTTAATGTCTTCAAATGTATTAACATAATCAAAACGTTGCAGAAAAACTCACTTTATCACTAAACTATTACTCTATCCCTGTAGTCTGATTGATACGTTTGTTTATTGTTTTTTATTCTAAAAACATCCACAGGTTATGATGCACATGTATTTTTTAATCTGAAATCTTTACTGACTTTTATAAAGCAGAATAACAAATTGGATGCTAGATGAACATATAGCCTTCTAGACTAAAGCACTTTCAGTTTTGGAAAAATCACATTTATTTAAGTGTGAGTGTCAAATACATCAGGCTTTTAAGGAGCTGTTGTATGTAGTGGCGGTTCTAGTTTAAATGGCACCCTGGGCGAACCACCTCATGTCCAACTATGCCCCCACCCTGAAAAAAAAAACTACAACCATATAGAAACTATGTGGTTGACTTTTTATTACTCCCATTGGATGTAACTGACATTTTATACTAACGTCTGTTATACCTTGACTGTCAGTGACATTCATAGACTTCATGCAACCCAAGCTCATTCTGATTATGTACTGCTATATACATTTCTGAAGAGAAATTTGCAGTTTTGTTTTCGCGAATCCACCAGAGGCCGCTGTGTATGCTTTTTCAGATCACAAATTTCTCTCGTGAGTGCCATTCGCGCCTGCTGTTCTCGCATAAATCCACCAGAGGCTGCTGTCGACTGACTGATTTACTGACTGACCAACTGACCAGTCAGTAAATCAGTCCCACCCTCCCCCTTCCCTAAACCCAATCAATAGTGTTTTAAAAAGCACTAAATGACCCAACCACCCCCTTCCCTAAACCCAATCGCAATGTTTTAATAAGCAATCCAGAAAAAAAAGCCCCCTGATTTTGACCACGTTTTCTGATTTTACCACATTCTCACCCTGTTATTTACTTGTTTATACATTTTTTCACTACACTTGTCAATTCAATTCAATTCAATTCACCTTTATTTGTATAGCGCTTATACAATGTAGATTGTGTCAAAGCAGCTTCACATAAAAGGTCACAGTAAATAGGAACAGTGTAGTTCAGTTTGTAGTGTTTAAGTTCAGTTCAGTTTAGCTCAGTTCAGTGTGGTTTAATAATCACTACTGAGAGTCCAAACACTGAAGAGCAAATCCAACGATGCGCAGCTCTACAGATCCCGAACCATGCAAGCCAGTGGCGACAGCAGAGAGGGAAAAAAAAACTTCACTAAAGGCGGAAGTGAAGAAAAAAAAACCTTGAGAGAAACCAGGCTCAGTTGGGCACGACCATTTTAATTTCTCCGCTGGCCAAACGTTTGTGCAGAGCTGTAGTCTCAGTGGCGGTGTAGTCTCACTTGTGTGTAGAGCAAGTAGTTTGACCCTTTTCTGCCATTTATTAATCCTAATCGTTTCTCCCATAGGCAGCTGAATCAGAAGTTCTAAAACAGTCCCAAAAAAATAAAATACAGAGCTACGTTTTCAGAATGACCCTTTGCTGAATACATGCTTGTCTGCCGTGTGGCTGTTTTTGACTGTTTGGCGCCATCTTGTGACTGAATAACATGTAGGTTTGTGTATGCTCCATTGGGTCCATTCAGTTTTTGTTTTTGTCAGCTTTAACTTTAATTAAAGAATTAATAAACTATTGCAGCTCAGAAAAACGTTTTGGGTATAGTTTTTCCCGTTTTGAGGCCAGTATCTATTTAATAAGTGGGATAAAGTACATCCAGACGGTTGTTTTTGCATAATAAAGCCCTTCCTTCTTATATACTGTAACACCCCTCCGCTGTGCGTCAGACTTTATTCTACAATAACAATCATCTGGGTGTACTTTATCCCTTATTTTACACTGCATTACAGTTTTATAATAATGAATAATGCTATATTCACTATAAAAGCCTGATGTAAGAGATGTGAAACTCAACAACAACACAAATGCAACCTTGTTTTTTTTAAAGATTTTTTTCTGAAGATTTAATAAACTCTCATTTGAAAAACATTTTTTTTCCAGACCATTATTTCTTAGTATGTGAGTCTTTAATAAAAATAAAACATCATTTCACTCTAAATTCACATAAAAAGAAAAGTATATTTAAAATAATAATACATATTTTTAATTCTAATATCTACTAATGATACTGTCTTTGACACCACCTAACGTGATAGTTCAATTTCCTCATTATTTCCTCGCACTTTTATGAATTTCTTTCTTCTGTCGAACACAAAATAATAATAAAGAATGTTGGAATGTCGGCTCCAGTGGTGTAGTGGTTAGTGTGTTGACGCATGCACTCTTTTGCTCACGGTGACCCAAGTTTGATTCCCACCTCTCGGTCCTATGCCGATCCTTCCTCTCTCTGCTCCCCATGCTTTCCTGTCAATACTCTCTACAGTCCTATACAATAAAGGTCAAAACCCCTAAAAAATTATAATAATAAAAATTAATGTTGGAATAAAAGCAGCTGTTGACATTTATAGTAGGAACAAAAATTTTTAAAAATACCATGGAAAAAAAACACCTAACCTTTTTAGTCCTGTCTCTGTAATTCTGTTGCACTGTAGAAGCTCTGTCACGAAAACAAATTCCTCGTATGTGTGAACATACCTGGCAATAAAGCTCTTTCTGATTCTGATTCTGGAAGTCAATGTGTTTTTCCAACATTCTTCAGAAAACCTTGTTTTGTGTTCAAGAAACTGAAACTGGTTTGGAACAAGTGGAGGATGAGTAAACGATGGCCAATATTCAATTTTGGGTGAACTATCAATTTAACAGAAGAGTTTTGATGGTAATTGTAATAAAATCATCACACTTTTTCCATCAAACTAATAGAAAACGGACGTTAAATTGTCCATAGTGTATGTGTATGAATACGTATTGATGTTTCCCAGTGATGGGTTGCAGCTGGAAGGGCATCCGCTGCGTAAAACATATGCTGGATAAGTTGGTGGTTCATTCCGCTGTGGCGACCCCAGATTAATAGAGGGACTAAGCCGAAAATAAAATGAATGAATGAATAACAGAAAGCATTAAAATGTCTACAAGCACTCATGATTGGATTTAAATATGTAACAACATAATAATAACACTTTATTGTCACATTTTAGTATTTATAAAACTTTCTGTGGGCATATTTACGAAAACAAAATCAAGGCAAACATATTTCCAGATGTCATATAAAGAGAGTAGATGCATCACAAGTGAAACGCAGAGAATTATTTAAGAATTTTTTTTTTTTATTCAACTATTTCTGATCATTCTGAGATGTTCTGAGCATTTTCTGTCATTTGTCACTTCGCTTTATCTGTCAGTCAGAATGAGTGTTGGAGATCTGCCGTCACTGCAGTGTTCAATAGCTGAAGGCCTGCTGTAAAGGAGTGTTGTCAGGAAGCCCTGGTGTGCAAACAAAGACAAAAGGCACTAACAGCGGTAATGGCTCGCTCTCTCTCACACATACACACTTGTATATATGGTTTACGAGGACTCTCCATTGGAGTTATGTACTTTATACTGTAAAACTGCTTATTATTTGGTGCCTAAACCCAACCCTCACCAGAAACCTGTCAAAATACAGTTGAATATGATTTTAAGTATTTTGGATTACGAGGACAGAAAGCATGTCTTTGTAAACCATACCCATAGTCATGATATAATTTCATGGTCCCCGTAAATGGGGTGTGAATTACACATTAATGGTCAGGGGAGGAGTTAACATATTTGGTAATGTTAGTTTGTTTAATACATCCTTTTGTGAATCAATATAATATATTTATTTAAATTTCATCTAATTTATTAATAAAACTATTGAAGTTTGCAGTGTTTTGAGGGATATTTAGTATATATTCATACACACATATACATATATATACATATATACATGCATATTTACATACACATACAGTTGAAGTCAGAATTATTAGCCCCCTTTGAATTTTTTTTTTTTTTTTCAATTATTTCCCAAATGATGTTTAACAGAGCAAGGAAACTTTCATAGTACGTCTGATATTTTTTCTTCTGGAGAAAGTCTTGCTTGTTTCATTTCGGCAAGAATAAAAGCAGTTTTAAATTTTAAACCATTTTAGGACAAAATTATTAGCCCCTTTAAGCAATTTTTTTCTCAAACCATCGTTATACAATAACTTGCCTAATTACCCTAACCAGTCTAGTTAACCTAATTAACCTAGTTAATTAGTAAAAAATTAGTAAAAAAGCGATATGGAAGTGTTTTGAAAATGATATAGTAAAATATTATTTACTGTCATCATGGCAAGGATAAAATAAATCAGTTATTAGAAATGAGTTATTCTAATTATTATGTTTATTATTATGTTTAAAAATGTGTTGAAGAAATCTCTCCGTTAAACAGGAATTGGGGACTAATGGGGGGCTAATAATTCTGACTTCAACTGTACATACATATATACATACATATACATATACATATATATATATATATATATATATATATATATATATATATATATATATATATATATATACATATATATATACATATATATATATACATATATATATACATATATATATATATATATACATATATATATATATATATATATATATATACATATATATATATATATATATATATATATATATATACATATATATATATATATATATATATATATATATATATATATATACATATATATATACATATATATATATATATATATATATATATACATATATACATATATATATATATATATATATATATACATATATATATATATATATATATATATATATACATATATATATACATATATATATATACATATATATATATACATATATATATATACATATATATATATACATATATATATATACATATATATATATATATATATATATATATATATACATATATATATATATATATATATTATTTTATACATAATTTTCTCTGATAATTTTCTCACAGTTCTGATAGCCATGCCATATTCTGCAATAACATCACTCGTACAGCCTTTTCACCCTTGTGTATTACTCCGCCCACATAGAGTGACAGCAGATTAATAGACTCACTACAGTTTGACAAATATTGCAGCTGTTGGACAGGCGAGAATGTAGTTGTTTAGATTGCATCTGTGCAGTTTATTTATAAGGACAGTGCCTATTTTAAATATTTATAATTTTGGAAATTCAGCATGTCGGCGGCCATCAGCCTGTCATACTGAGCAAAGCAAAGACGGTTGATGTTCCGCCACAAGATGGCGACAGGGACCGCATAGTTGATCAAATCCTTATTAAACAATTAAGTCAAATTCTAAGTCTATCTCTCTCTAATAATACTGTATTTATACCATAGTAATCTGCTAGTGTTTGCTTTTCCGGCGTTAATTATTGTGATCTCCTGATTGCAACATAGAAATACTAGCTCTAAAGTGACGTTTGTGAATGAGCAACGATTTCTGCTGTTCTGACGTCAGCTGCAGATGTAAATGAATGGCGTAAGAAAGTAGTTCCTCATACAAAAGGGTTTTTAGACTCTCCGTGTTTGATTTTTTTTTTTTTATATACACAATTATGCCATCAAACTATAATAATATTATATTAATATTACAATATGACATGCCTCCCACAGGCCGATATACAGCCATATTACACTGCTACTCATGTAATATTGCTCATATATATAAATTATTTTAATTACTAATATTATTTAAGATACCGATCAGAGAACATTGTCCCACTATTAAAGGACTGAACCCCATACATCTTGTTTTAATGTCCTACATGTGTTAATCGGAGGGGTTAACTCCTCCCAAACCCCCTTGTAATTCCCACCCTGCTCGTAAACCATATATACAAGTACACACAAACATGCTTGCTTTTGTGAACTGTGGGGACATTTCATAGGTTTCCACTGTTTCTATACTTTTCAAACTGTGTCTATCACCCTACCCCTAAACCAAACTCTCTCTCACAGGAAACTGTGTGCACGCTTACTTCCCGAAAAAACATTCCGGTTCATTCTGTATGATTTATGAGCCTTTTGAAAAACAGGGACATGGCCTCATAAGTCACTTTCTCTTTATAATACCGGCGTCATACCCATGTCATTATACATGTGTCCTGATATCACAAAAACACACACATACACACTCCTCACTGAAAATAAGTGTTGCTGCTATGGACAGTGGACATGTAGAGCGGGACTGTCTTCAGAGTCTTAAGTGAATGAGAAAAATGGTGGATGGCGTGGGTCAGTCGGTCTCTTTCAGGCCACAGGGTCTCCTGAATTCCTGACCTCGCTCATGGATCCATTTATTTGACACTAAAGGAAAGAAAAAAAAATAGATAGCATTGGCTAGATTACTAAAACAAGCTACAGTTAGAGCTTAAAGGAGGTCTGCTGAAAGTCTGAGACCCTCACCCCACTTGTTTCCCACTAGTACTGGACAGGCTGCGTGTCTCGTGCTGTAATCTCCTTCTCCACTGGGAAACAGATTATACCAGAACACTGCGGTGCCCTGAACACAGACACAAACAAGACAATTACATCACATTCACCCCTATTTAAAGGGTTGGTGGATAGGATTGGTGTTTTAAAGTCTGAGACTGTAATATTTTAAGTGAACTTAATTTGGCCACTAGAACTTATACATTTTACAAAGATTAATTGTGTTTAATTTATGCAATGAAGACAATAGTGTTATTTTAGATTTCATATTTTTATTTCTGTACCACAATCAGTGATGTAAATTAACAAATTACAAATTTGTTTAATTGAGTTGTTTTCTCAGAAAATGTAATTTACTAGGTAGTTTTAAATATGTGTACTTTTACTTTCCCTTGAGTACGGTTTTAGAGCAGTATTGGTACTTTTACTCCACTACTTTCCTTCAACCTGCAGTCACTACTTTATTATTTCTTGTCTATGGGGATTAGAGAAATCAGTCCTGTGATTCCTGTCCAATCAAATCACACATAGAAGGTAAATCGCTCATAATGAACAGCCTCAAGACATGGGCGATGTTCCAAACTGTTTGGTAGCATTAAAAGTGTCCAAGAAGATGTCCAAAATCTTTACATACATTGACCCAGAGACTGTTTAGATGCATGACACTGATGACAGATGTTTACTGTATGATGACTGAAATGGCCTTAAACACCCAGCAGTCACAAGACGTCAACATGACATCAAATTGATGTTGTACCCCAACGTTGTGGAGATGTTGCATTTTGTTTGGAAATGAAAATCGGGTTGACATCAAAACTTAATGTCAGGCCGACGTCAATGTCCAACATCCAACCTAAAACCAACCAAATATCCACATCTAATGATGTTACAGCTTGACGCTGTGTGGACGTTACCACTATGACGTCTATCAGATGTTGGATTTTGGTTGCCATCCCTGACAAATAAATGTCAGTATTTAATGTCAATATAATGTTGGTTTAAGATGTTGGTTCAACTTTGGATTTTGGTCACTTTCTATGGAATAATTTTTGTGCCAATAAGAATGAACGTAACTTTATAAAACTGAACGTAACTTTCCAAGAAACGATCAAAAATATGCCACTGCAAAAGAAGAAAAACACAATGAAAACAAAAAAATGAACTCAGTCGCACGAATTTAACATGCTCTTTAAATATGCTTCATTCTTTGTTAATGATTTTCAAAGAATTGTTTTCGCGAATCATGGATTTTGAATGCGTTGCCACAGTTTTCACTTACGCTTCGTAAATTTTCGTTTGCTGTTTTGGCACAAACTTCTCGTGGGGGCGGGCATAACAGCGATCTACACTGATTGGCTAATGAGCTTTTGATGGACAGTTGCTCTCTGACCTGGAAGCACAGACGGTGACGTCAGTGGCGCGCATATCGGAAAGTTGTTGCGGTGTGCAATACGTCATGCTTTATGTTAAGTATTAATGTTAGTATTTTACCTACGGTCGTCTATTAGTTTCTAAAGATGACTTTCCGGGAGAGACACGGAGCGGTGCCATCATCTTCCACCTCAGCTTGTCCCTCAGGGCAGCTTGAAGTAAGTTCGTGTTTTATCAATAACAACAATAAAAGTTTTATTCATGTACAGTGTGCAACAGTTATTTTGCGGGTTATTGTTGTTATTCACAAGTTTGCAGTGCACTGCTGTTATGTCATGTAGTTTAATTGTTTTAATTTTAGTTAGATTGCTGTTTTATACAGTTATACTTATTATATGTAAGGACGTGTCATTGTAGTGCAGGTATCAAACTGGTCTTTATATTCTACAGCAAGGCATTAATCTTGGTGCAGATGCTGCATCTGCAGCTGTACATAACATCCTTGAAATTCTTAACCAGTCGCTCGGGAAAATCAGCACAAGGCAGGGTCAGCACTCGAGTCAAACAGTGGACCAAGAGATGGCCAGGTTTCAGTTTTGCAGTCATGACAATAACAAATAGCAACACTTTCTATTTATAATACATTTTAACACTATACATAGAACAGTGGTATTAGTTAGGGGCTATTTTTGAGGTTTTGTTGTGTTCCCAATAAACATATCCATGTTTTTACACAATAAAACAAAAATGTATAACGTTTCTAAACACAACATTTAAACAATAAAAGTGTTAAAAAAAGCCAGAACTGTTGCACACTGTACATGAATAAAACTTTTATTGTTGTTATTGATAAACGTTACTTTAGCAACACGAACTTACTTCAAGCTGCCCTGAGGGACAAGCTGAGGTGGAAGATGATGGCACCGCTCCGTGTCTCTCCCGGGAGGTCATCTTTAGAAACTAAGAGACGACCGTAGGTAAAATACTAACATTAATACTTAACATAAAGCATGACGTATTGCACACCGCAACAACTTTCCGATATGCGCGCCACTGACGTCACCGTCTGTGTTTCCAGGTCAGAGAGCAACTGTCCATCAAAAGCTCATTAGCCAATCAGTGTAGATCGCTGTTAAGCCCGCCCCCACGAGAAGTTTGTGCCAAAACAGCAAACGAAAATTTGCGAAGCGTAAGTGAAAACTGTGGCAACGCATTCAAAATCCATGATTCGCGAAAACAATTCTTTGAAAATCATTAACAAAGAATGAAGCATATTTGAAGAGCATGTTAAATTCGTGCGACTGAGTTCATTTTTTTGTTTTCATTGTATTTTTCTTTTTTTGCAGTGGCATATTTTTGATTGTTTCTTGGAAAGTTACGTTCAGTTTTATAAAATTACGTTCATTCTTTTTGGCACAAAAATTATTCCATAACTTTCTAACACAACCTAAAATCAACCAAATATCAATATCAATTGACATAATTATTGGACATCAAAATAACGTCGTTCTTAAACACTGGCTAGACATTGAATTTTGGTCACTTAACGTCACGACCTGAATGTAACCTAATATTAATGTCTTATGACATCGTGTGCCTGCTGGGCAATAAATAAATGCACTATAGAATGTTACGTTTACACTCACATCCACAAATTACATGTAAATGCATCATCCTTTACAGCGTAATACTCACTACTCTTGAGTACTTTTGAAAGGGCTACTTTTTACACATACTTTGAGTAATATTTACAACAGATACTTTTACTGTACTTGCACTACATTTTTAGGCAAGTAATGGTACTTTTACTTAAGTATGACTTTTCAGTACCACTCTTTCTACCACTGACCGCAATACTGTTAGACTCCACCGAAAACCATTAAGCTCAGTTTATTCAATTTTTATTTTTCTTCTGTTGTTTTCATCTGTGTTTTAATTTCTTTATTTTATTTGGAATTTTTTTTGTATGTTTTATGCAGATGCGCTCTTATTCAAAATCATCCCAACTGATGTAAAAGGATGAAATCTATCCAAAATGGAGTCATCTTGTGAAATTAAATTCATATCACAATAAATATAGCAGAAATACTAAATAATCGCAGTTAAATTTTTATCCAATATTGTACAGCCCTACTGTGAACTGCAGTTCTTGGTTAATTGTAATCCCATCTTGACATTGCAGATCCTGCGATGTGACTAATTCGGATTCGCACATTGCCATATCGATGCTGAAATTATATATGGTGCAGTCCTAAGTTGAACCATATATCAAAGACATCAGAGATTATAAGAAAACAAAACTCTTTAGTGAATTAAATGCAAGTATAAAACATCTTCTGTCAATGAAAATTCAAACAAAGAGCACCTTCAGTGGCTTTACTGCGGCTCCCACTTCTGGAAAGACAGTGGCTCCCCCCGCTGCTACATCACTCATCTGCAACACACCGGATATTTTACATAGAAATCAAACACAAGTGATGACAGCAGCAGATCCTAATATTGACAGGACAGTGATGGAGTTGTACTCACGTAGAAGAGCCAGGTTGCTATGCGATTCCCTGTGCCCAGCTCTTTAAAGGCATCTGGTTCATCTTTCTGGTGGAAAACACTTGTTAAAATGATACATACAACTTGGTGTATTACATCACATATTGTAATGATTGAAGAACTTTATATTTACCCGTCCAAAGTCAAAATGGGGTTCATATTGTCCTCCAACACCATAATTTGCCACCTTAGAAGAGAAAATGTAGAAATGGTATTAAAATTGCAATGCGACATAATTGTCAGTCTCATGTATTAACCCTTGTGTGCTGTTGGGGATGTTCACAACCACTCTTTGGTGACTTTAAGACTTCATTTGGCCACAGCTTTCTCTGTGTTTCAGCAAATGGAATGATTTTTACCAATAAATCTTATTTTGACACATATTTTGAAAAAATCCTATGAAATTTAAAAAAACTCAACTATAGACTCTGGACAAATTCATTACCCTTTCATTATGTTGGTGGCAGTTTTTGCCCCATTGACCTCTATTACAATGACATTTATTAATTGCAAAGCCATGACACCATATTATCATGTATTCTTGATTGTTGGTGATTTTCCCCATTGGGAAGAGGTCAAATTTGTAAATGTTGCTACTGATCATCAGTTGCAGTGCAAAAAACCTTAGTTTCTGGCTTTAATATGGAGTTATATTGAGTATTGTGTGTGTATGCGTGTGTGTGTGTGTGTGTGTGTGCGTGTGTGTGTGTGTGAGAGAAAGAGACCTTTGCACACTTATCTAGATATGTCTGAGAAAATAAAAATAAGCTCCTCAGCTCTTAGAAGACAGTAACTATAGTAAGTGTATTTATGCATGCTCACTATAATTTGAAAAACCAGAAACTGTTTTTTTCCTAGGCCGATGTAAAGGGTTAATGGCACTAACTGATAATCAACAGAAAAAATTACAAATTTGACCTTTTCCCAACAGGGAAAACCACCAACAATCAAAAATGTATGAGTTTTTGGTGTCAATGCTTTACAATTTAAAAATCTGGTTATAATGGAAGTCACGTGGGGGCCAAAAACAGCGACGAACATAACAAAAGGGTAGTCCATTTGAACAATACAGAGGGGTTAATGTGTGAAGCTTACGCTAGTGCGTTTTCATTTTGAAATGGTCTTATAGAATGACGCTCCTTGTCTCGACCGGCGTTTTTATTGTTTTCAGAAATACAATCTCCATTTACACTAATAGCCTAAAACACAAGGTATGTGGTCATTCATGCACACTGGCCATGCAAATATTTTGCTGGCATCTGTACCTACATTTTACCGGTTGTGTAATTGTCATATAAGAGGGGTTTGACGAATCAGGAAATGATAAATAATAGTCCAAAATATATAAGATAAAATGATAAATAATAGTCCAAAATAAATATGATAAAATGATAAATAATAGTCCAAAATAAAAGACCAATCAGAGATTGATTGTGGAAAGACATGCCTCTGTTCTCAAAAGTCTGCATTTCAGTCTGTCAAAAGTAAAAATGTATATATATATATATATATATATATATATATATATATATATATATATATATATATATATATGTGTGTGTGTGTGTGTGTGTGTGTATATATCATAGACTGCAATATATATATATATGTTATATATATATGTGTGTGTGTATATAGAGAATTGATCGACTATTATGCCAATGTTTTGTGTCTAATTTGTAGGTATTGTGGCAAGCAGCCATGTAATAAGCATGATTAAGTACATCCAGGATGGTTATCGATAGCCTGTCTGGCTTTACTCAGCGATAACAACCTCCTGAATTCACTTTTTCCATAACTTAACATCCAGCTGTAGCTGTATCCCTTTTAGCAACAACAATTGGTGACAGTCAGGAAATTTTGCATACAAAAATGCATAGATTCACTACAGGACACCTTTATTCATCCCTTGGAGCCATGTGATGAACGTGTTTATTGTGGATGGATGCACTTTATTAGACTTCTTTGCGACTGTTGAAAAAATACAGCTGCCATCAAAGTTTTTTTTTTTAATTTCGACTAATTCAACTGAAAGTCATATAAACCTCAAATGCCTTTTAAATTTTCCATTTTTGGGTGAATTAACCCTTTAAAGACCTGAGGAAAGTTACCTGTAACTCTTCTGCTGTTTTGACATTGAGGCCTGTGATGTCTTCAATGCGCTGATTGATGCGATCCACAATCGGATGCTCATAGGCCGCCAACCATGCACTGAGAGAAGACAATTAATAACATAACATAAAAACAACAGAAGCATATGTCCAGTGTAAAGCTGCAGCATTAAAGCAGTGTTTAGTATTTGACTGAAGCTTTAGTACTGTTAATATGCAGGCACTCAAGACTTTAGGATTCAACAAGTGGTGTCTGCTTGTGCAAAACCCACCACCGCCAACCATGGCCATCCTTCAAATTAGATTTCTTAGATGATGTAAATCCATAAACTAGTGTGAATCTGTGATTTATTAACAGAAATGAGTCTTTGACTACGTTTACATGGACACGAGTAATCAAATTATTTGGCTCAATCTGACAAAGTATCTTAATAGTTTTAAGTAATTTTGGTTGTTTTATTTGCCATTTTTTTACTTTAATGCAGTTTCACGTTAAATCAGGAACATTTCATTCATGCCCCCATGACAAACTGAGGAATTGAATGAGAGTATAAAAGGACTGGTATTTTACTGGAGTTTGATACCGCACGCAAAATGGAACAAAAAACCCCCTCTGCATTCCGCAATGTGTGTGTGTCTGTGGTCCTTTGCTGACTCGGAAGGTGCAGAGAATAGTGTCAGACAGCCGTGTCTGTATGGAATATCCTGTGGCAAAACACGACTAAAAGTAATAGTGTGATTGAGGTGTTTACATGTCTGTACTGCACTTCAATTATGCGACTAAAATCGGCATGCTTCACATGTCTTAATTCTATTTCTGTTTAGTTCGATTATGACTTTAGTCAGATTAAGGTCATCAAAAACCACTGTTTACATGCTAGACTCTTAATCAGAGTATCGTCTTAAAGGTATTAAAATCGGATTATTGTTGTCCATGTAAACGTACTCATTGTTTGGTTGATCTCATATGAAAGGTAGTTAGGGTTACTTAAACGCTTTCAATAATAACCTGTTGAGTGGAATTCTCTATAATAAGTGGCACCGATGTAGTCCATAGTATCATTTCAGCAGTTAAAGAATGGTCACGTGTTTTCTCAAGTTATAGAAAACCATGTAAAATCTCATTTGTACTTTTTTATGCAGCCACGCTATTTCACAAACCAACAGATGTGTCTGTTTTGCAACTAATAATGCCAGAAAACAAGCAAAATGGAAATTTTTCCTGATTATTAAGCTTAAACGTCATAAAATGATCACAATTTGACATATCAATATAAACCTATTACTACATATAGCATAAGTATAATAATAATAATTAAAAATAATTCCTTATATTTATGTAGCGCTTTTCTGGACACTCAAAGCGCTTTACACATTTTTTGGGGGAATCTCCTCATCCACCACCAGTGTGCAGCATCCAGCTGAATGATGCAGCGGCAGTCATATTGCACCAGACCGCACACCACACACCAGCTGATTGGTTTAGAGGAGACAGAGTGATGAAGCTAATTATGAGATGCACATGGGGATCGTTAGGAGGCCATGATGGTCAGTGGCCAGTGGGCAAATTTGGCCAGGATGCCTGGGTTAAACCCTTACTCTTTTTTGAAAGGCGTCCTGGGATTTTTAACGACCACAGAGAGTCAGGACCTCTGTTTAACGTCTCATCTGAAATACTGTGCTCACTGAGCAGTATAGAGACCCCCTCAATATACTCTGGTGTTAGGACCTGCACAGACTGCAGGTTGAGCGCCCCCTCCTGGTCTAACTAACACCACTTCCGGCTGCAACCTAGCTTTCCCTTGTGGTCTCCCATCTAGGTACTGACGAGGCGCAAGTATAATATACTCATTTAAGAGTTCACACTTAGCTAATGCTTAAATAAGTAACAGCGTATTTAGCATGCTGTCCTGGGAGAGAGCCCTGAGCTCTGAGGATCCATGAGCCTGGGGCTCCCTCCATTTAGACAGGACAGATAGAGGGGAGTCTGAGCTCAGGTAGGTCTCGAGAACTCCCCTGCTATTGGATTTTAGGAAGAAGTTGAGGTGGAAAGGGGGGGGGGGGGTTGTCGAAAAAACGAGGATGACAAAGGTAAGGAAGGTGGACAATTTATATGCATTTTTATATCAGTCTGATTGGTTGGTTAGTGATTGATGATGTGAGACCAGCTGTGGTCAATCATAGCATGTGAACTTCACTTTGTTTCGCCTGTTTGCTCGCTTTAATGTATGCAATTGTTTTTGTATGTGAATTATGTACATTAATCATTATTGCAAGTTTGTAACAGTTTGAGGGCAAGTAAATTCTGTAAGGAATAACAGTTGAATTAGGCGGTGATGCAGTCACAATGTGAAGTGTGGATTATTTTCTAATAAGTCAATGGACAGGAGTCAATTATTTAACTTATACCATTGTTAAAGACATGGTTACACCTAAAGACACTGTTCACATGTTGTATTTCAAGACATTTGTCAGGTTTTTGTCAAACTGGTTTCTTAAAGGGGGTTGTACACCAGATGCACCACTCACAGTTTTCTATGAGGGTGTGCACACCGGTGGCACCATTTGGTGAGTGTTTGCGTTTCTTAGTAATGTATAGACAACCATGTAAAGAGAGGACAGGATGTGGTGTATTTCATCCAAAGCCATTTATTTTTGCTTTGATTTGGTTTTTTAAAAGTTGTAGTCTGTGAAATAATCAAACTCATTTGGTGTAGTGATATGAAACTGGAATTTGTTCAAGACCTGACTGAAACTACTTTAGCCATGCGTTTATTTGAAAATAATTGCACGTCTTAGGCCTCATTCACACTTGAACATGTCTTTGCTTCTAAAAATGCAAATTGCAATGCTTTGGAATAGTTTGAAAAAAGTGCAGCATAAGGCATGGGTGTATCGGTGTCTGATCGCCTGTAAACAGAAACTTGCAACGATTGTCCCACTTCAGAATTCTTCTGAATTCTTCTTCTGATTGGTCTACTGCTTTGGAACTTACAGTGATAACGCAATGATAAATGTAAAAGTTGCAGTGTCTAAAACATTCAGCCCTCAGCTGCGTGACACCTCAAGTAACAATCAAACAAGTCCATCATGTGCTTGCTTACATTAACAATAGAAACAATAGAATAGTAGAGAATTGGAAAGGAAAAACGCTGCATGGACGGCCCCTTGGAATGTTCATCGGCCAATCAGAGTTAAGCTTTGAATAGTTTTGTAAAATTAGACAGAATATAATTTTTTCATTGTTGTTTTTATAAAACTATGACTGTGTTTGGACTGTTTACATCGTAAACATGACATTATGATGAAACTGATTTATCCAGATAAACTACACATTGTTTAACAGATGAAATGATAACTGAGGTGCACAAAGAAGATACTGGGCAAAAATGGAGAAGGGGGAACAGATATGGCCTCTGCCCTTGATCTCTGACCCCTTACCTCTTGGAGACTCTGTACTGGGCGGTGGTGAGTTTGCCAGTTTGAGGGTCATGAACGGTGGCGCGCCTGAGCTATAGAGCCAGCACAAAGGAAAACAAACAAACAAACAGAGGAAATAGAAAAGAGATGTGAAAGTGATGTCACTATAAGCGCTGGACTTGATACCAACTTCAACTGAACTCCACCAACTGTGCACTTGGACGGCATGTGTGGTTTTTATTTCTACATGGCCTGGGTAGAACTGTGTTTATGTACCTCTTGTGTGTAAAGAAACACCGGAAAAGCAGCATTCCCAAGAATGGCATGACAAACAGGGATATCTATTTGTCTGTTAACTGAATATTTATCATGCATTGTTAAAAAATTTGCTAAATTGTTGGCCAGTACAATGGCATGATGCTAGAGAAATTATTTTTGTTCTCACTGAGGCTGCATTTATTTGAATAGAACTACAGTAAAAAGTAGTATTATGAAATACTGTTTTGATCTGAGGGTTTCCTATTTTGATATATTTCAAAGATAATTTAATCTTGTGCTAGCAAAATTGAATTTTCCACATGATCCCTCATAAATCATAGTAATATGCTTGTTTGGTTCTCAAGAAGCATTTTTGAAAATAATTATTATCCATGCTTAAAACTGTTTTGCCTCTTAATATTTGATACACTACTGTTCAAAACTTTTTACTGTTCAAAACGAATGAGAAATTTTATTCATCAAGAACTCAAAAGTGACTGACTGAGATGTTCGTTCGTTTGAGCTTCCTATTAAAAGAATCTCAAATAAACGTATCCTGGTTTCAAATATTATACAGCAAAAACCAAAAAAATCAGTATATTAGAATCATTTCTAAAGGATTATGTGGCACTGACAACTAAAATAATGTTTCAGCTTTGCATCACACATATGACATTTTTTTAATGTACACTGCCTGACAAAAGTCTTGTCTTTGATCCTAGTTGTAAGAGCAACAAATAATAACTTGACTTCTAGGAAAAATGTCAGAAGGTAGAATTTTCAGAAGAATCATCTGTTGAACTGCATCCCAATGATCACAAATACTGCCGAAGACCTATTGGAACCCACATGGACCCAAGATTCCCAAAGAAATCAGTCAAGTTTGGTGATGGAAAAATCATGGTTTGGGTTTACACTCAGAATAGGGGTTTGCGAGAGATCTGCTGAGTGGATGGCAACATCAACAGCATGAAGATAGCGCTCTTTAGCGCTCATACTTCAGCCTCCACATGAAAGTTTCTTAAAGCAAAGAAGGTCATGGTGGGTGCTCCAGGATTGGCCAGCCCAGTCACCAGACATGAACATTATTGAGTATGTCTGGGGTAAGATGAAGGCATTGAAAATGAATCCAAAGAATCTTGATGAACTCTGGGAGTCCTGCAAGAATGCTTTCTTTGTAATTCCAGATGACTTTAATAATAAGTTATTTGATTCATTGCAGAGATGTATGGATGCAGTCCTTCAAACTCATGGGAGTCATACACAATATTAATTCTTTTTCCACTGCACCATGACCTTATATTCTATACTGTACATTATTTCTGTTACGTGACAAAACTTTTGTTTCAGCAAAGTGAGACCTTACTGTCCTAATTAAATAATTATAAATCAAGGCATGATCATATTTTATTTTGGTAAAATTAGCGTAATCTAGAGGCCTTTGCCTTTCATAGAAGCCACTTCTGATACCAAATGATCAACAAGAAGTCAAGTTATTATTTGTTGTTCCTATATTTTAAAAATAAAAAAAAGATAAAACGTCACAATATTACTATTAACGTGTTTTCTATTAAATAAATGCAGTCTTGGTGAGCATACAATACTTGACCAGTCCTGTATATATGTGTGATCCCTTTTGTGTGTTCTCTTGTTAAAGCTGCTTTCCCAGCATGCAGTAGGAAGAACCAGTAAATTGATTAGCAGAGCTACATGCCTACAGGAGCCTTACCTTTTACTGATGCGATACTGTGCAGTCTCTAGGACACCAGTAATGGGGTTGGAGATGGTGGCTCGGCGCAGCTGTTGAGCCAACCGGCCAAGAGTACACAAGTTACACAGCAGTGACCACTAACCAACACACTCTTTCTGCCTGCTATGGTGTCTTAATTACATGACGAGCACCAATAATTCAAAATAATAACAGGTTAGAGGTTGTGGGGAGTTGGAATACTCCAAATATAAGAGGCTCCATTTGTTTTATTTAAAAGTCCTGTGAAGTGCTTTGAAATGTGCATTTTTTTAATATGAAATTTGATGTAATCTCTACTGAAACACGAAAAGAGGGCGAGACCAATAGTAGCCCCTTTATAAAAAAAACAGCCAATAGCGTTTTGTTTTTTATCATAGCTCTGCCAGTGAGAGTGGTTGAGCTCAAGCAGATCAAATGAAAAGCAAATGAAAAGCATCTTGAAGGGGGCGGGGCATGTCAGATACTATACAGCATTTGATTGGTCAGAAGATTTGATGAGAAACTGAAGTATAAGGTGATGTCAAAAAAGTCATTGATCCATTTAGGCGGAAGTGAAAAACTGTAAGCTTTGGATGTTTATATCTTCTAAATGCACATTTTGCCTTTGTTTTGGAGCACACTCGCTTATAGATATCCTTAAGACTAACATACTGATACTAAGAGCTAAAAAACGTAATTTCCAGGCACATTTAACACAAAATTATGTACTACAATAAACTAAAATCAAAGAAGTGATGACATCTGAACCCATATGTGACCCTGGACCACAAAAGCAGTCATTAAGAGTACGATTTCTTGAAATTGAGATTTGTACAATATCAGTTAGTCGAAGAAATAAGCTTTCCACTGGTGTTTGATTTGTTAGGATAGAATAATATTTGAGCGAGATATAACTATTTAAAAATCTGGAATCTGAAGGTTCAAAAATAATCGAAATACTTAGAAAATCCCCTTTAAAACTGTGCAAATAAAAATAATGGAAAGCACATTACTAATCAAAAAGTTTGATATAGAGTTTTGATATATTTACAGTAGGAAATTAACAAAATTTCTTATTGGAACATGATCTTTACTTAAAATAAATAAATATTTCCATTCAACATAAGACTGGTCACATATTTTATGTACACTTCAGACCAGTTAGAATTCATAGATGCTGTAAGTAACATATTGATACTTATAACTGGATTTAGAATCAAATGTTATGGTTTCAACAGCATCCTTTTAGAAATGACTACTCACAAACATTATCATTGTTTTATTATATTTATATTTAACTGATAACAGGTAGTTTATAGATAAACTGTGTCATATCGGATTGTCATGTGATCTCAGTATAGCAGTCACATATACAGGGTTCAAACACATTCTAACTACTAAAATTCCATAACTTTTCCATGATTTTTCCAAGACTTTCAAGTAAATTTTCATGACCTAATGTTTCATGCAATGTCTACATATGTGTGGTAAAAAACAATGCATGTTAATATTTATTACAGCATATCATAAAACATGCAATAATCTATTTAGTTTCAATTTATATTCATTAATTAATTCATTCATTTTCTTTCAAGTCCCTTTATTAATCTGGGGTCGCCACAGCGGAATGAACCGCCAACTTATCCAGCATGTTTTACGCAGCGGATGCCCTTCCAGCTGCAACCCATCAACATCCATACACACTTATTCACACACATACACTACTAACAATTTTAGCTTACTCAATTCACCTATAGCGCATGTGTTTGGACTTGTGGGGGAAACCAGAGCACTCAAGGGAAACCCACGCCAACACAAGGAGAACATGCAAACTCCACACAGAAATGCCAACTGACCCAGCCGAGGCTTGAACCATGACCTCGTTGCTGTTAGATGATATATAAATATATAACTATATAAATTTTATTTAGATAATGCTTACAGGTTTTTATGAACCCTGCATATAAATGTGCAGCATTTTCCCACAGTACACTATGTACATACTACATGGCCAAAAACATGTAGACACACAAACCACATCCATATTCTTGAATTTCACAACAAATAAGGTCAACAGAAGCTGTACTTTAATGATACACAAGAACCAGCCTCATTGGTTTATGCATATTAGACAAGCACTTTGAGCTTTTTTTTTACCATACTTGTGCTCCATATATGTGCATTGATCTTTGTCTATGTGTGAAAAAGCCTTAAGTATCATTTAAAGGGCACCTAGTTTACCCCTTTTTTAGGATGTGACATTAATATTATGGTTCTTCTGAGTGTACCAGGTTCAGTTCAAAACACAATTCAGATTGTTTTATTATAATGTGTTTAAAAGTGTCATTTTGGGGGCGTGTACACAGCTCGCTGTTTTAGGGGTGTGTTCCTTCACTTGAAAATTAGTTTCGACTTCCCGCCCAACTTAACAAGGGGGCGGAGCCAAGAGCTCCCCCGCGTTGTGTATGGCAACAGACAGGCAGACAAAGAGAAGCAACATGAGTGAGAGGACCAGCATTCAGCCGTACATGTACGACCTGGACTCGGACACAAACCAAGCAGAGACTACAAAATCATTTGTGTCTTTGTATAGTTTTACAGCCAACTGTGTGCTGGTTTAATATTCCGAGCTTGTACACCGAGACTAATAACCACGCAGACTGAATTAACTTTGACTGAGTCTATGACTAAAGGGTGTCACACACCGGATGCGCCGCTCAGAGCCGTGACACGGCACACCAGATGCGCTCATTCGCATGTTATTTAAAATGAAACTATTCAGATGGCGCTCTGTGGCGTGGCAGAAATATGAACAGTGTCCTGGGTCATGGCTGGTGGCCGCGGTCAGCTGCCGACTTGTGGCGCCGTTGTGTGTGCCCCGATAGAAACCTCTGTTTAGATTTCTAAAATGCATGGCGCTGCGTGGCATGTCACCGAGCGGCGTTTCTGGTGTGCAACCTGCTTAAAAGCAAGTTCGTTATTTCCAATGGAGGGACGCGCACGTGAGGCAACACACTCGCACTTTCCAGCTGCACCTGGTTAAGATGACAGGGAGTTTTTGTGACCGCGGGAAATGCAAACGGCTGAAGTTTAAGTAAGACGCAATGAAAAGTACACGTTTGCAAACCCACCTAAAGTTACAAACAATGGCGCCGATGAGCAGAGGTGGATAAAGTATCCAAAATCTATACTCAAGTAAAAGTACAAGTAACAATTTTAAAAGTAAATGATGAAAAAAAGTACTCAAGTAAATAGTTACTAGTTACTTTTCATTATTTATATTTATTCATATATATATATAGTTTTTCACAGTATTTTCTATAATATTCTTTCTTCTATTGAAAGTCTTACTGCTAAAATAAAAGCAGTTTTTAATGTTAAGGAATTAGGGAATATTAATATTATTATTCCACTTAAGGAGTATTTGTTTTGATTGTCTCCAGAACAAACCATCGTTAATGATTTGCCTATTACCCTAACCTGCCAAGTGAACTTGGTTAAGCCTTTAAATGTCACTTTAAGCTGAATGCTAGTGTCTTGAAGAATATCTAGTAAGATATTCAGTTCGGTCATCATGGCAAAAATTAAAAGAAATCAGTTATTAGCTATTAATTATTAAAAAAATAGAAATGTGCTGATAAAATCTTTCTGCTAAACAGAAATTGAAGAAAAATATACAGGCGGCTAATAATTCGATATATATCCACACACCATTTTTATGTTAAAAATAATGTTTAAATATTATAATTTTAAAGGTTAAATGTGAACGACTAATATGTGCAGGGCTAATCAGTTATTCCACTAAACAGCAGTTTCTTTAGTTATCCCCTAGTAACCAATAATAATTTTAACACCACATGTTTTTTTCAGGTTGGAGCTGATGTTCATGTATATGTTGCAATGTCAGTTCGATGTAAATTACAGCATGCATCGCATTATCAAACTATTCTTGTTGACGTCTTGATGTGAAAACATAGACTGAATTTGAGACCAAGGGGTGACCTGATCCGATAGACTCAATGCACAGACATCGGGACCATCCTTCTCGTATCGCAGATGGCGACATGGCGGGACAGCAGTATAAACTCATATGTCTTCCTCGACTTCAGCCATCACTCCAACACAGGCGCGCGTGCTCTAACTGAAAGCGGGAGACACATCTCTATAGCAACCAATGCAGTGCATCGCGATATTTGCAAACAATTCATATGAATCATATTTTTTATCATTTGACAGTAATGGAGGAACGCCGCCAAATGTAGCGAAGAGTAAAGATTATTAAATGTAAAATCTAATAATTTACTTGAGTAAGAGTAAAAAACACATTTTTAAATGTACTCAAAAAGTACACATTACCCAACAATTTTACTCAAGTAAATGTAACAAAGTAAATGTAATTCGTTACTACCCACCTCTGCCGATGAGAGCGATCATGTGGTGAATGTTGATCTTGTGTTGAGCCCAATGAGCCTTACATCTAAAAATAGTGTTCCTTTGGTGACATCGCTTTGACTCACACGCTGAAAATGTCGGATGTGAAACAACAAACTGAAAATATGGTCTCAAAACCGCTCCAATTGGTCCACCGTTTTTATATTGTTAAATTAAAAAAAAGGACTGGGTGTGTTTCATATCAGTCCAATATGACGGTCTATACACAATACCTACACACGTCTGTCCAAATAGCTTGAAAAGTAGATTTTTCACCATAGGTGCCCTTTAAATGGTTATGCGTGGCATCCACTCCAGCATTTTGAATATGAATTGTGGATAGCTGCAAGTACACATTTTTTAACTACTTAGTAAAGTACAACTCCTGAGAAAACCAACTCAGTAAGAGTAACTTGAGTATTTGTAATTCCTTCCTTTACACAACTGGCCATATAGAGTGTACATAATAATAAACATGTTAATGTGTGTAAAGGTTTAACTCACCCTTGGTTTGGAGAGCTCCTTGACTTTTTCTATTTCTTGTTCTGTTATTATCTCGTGATAACGGATGATACGTGGACGGTCCCATTCGTCTTCTTGTTTCACTGGCCCGATTGTGTAAAATGGATGTCTGTTACCGTTGAAGTAACGGCAGAACAAATGCCTCTGTCTCCTAGGAGTCTGTAAGGGTGAAATCATATATATGTATCATATATATGTAAAATTAGCCTATTTCCAAAAAAGCTAAGTTTTCCTTTTAATATGCAGACAACCCAACTTCATAAATATACAAAAAATATTAAGCTAAAAAAAAAAAAAAAAAAAGAGTATAGTGGATTCATACAGCAGCATATTACTGGACAGAAGACAGAACAAAACAGGACAGACAGAATGTGCAAACATTTTTTGCTATTTCTGCTGAGAATTTTGTAAAAAATCTGTGGATTTATGCGGAAATTACTCTGGGAGAATTGTAAATAAATCTTAATTTATGAAATAAAAAATGCATAGTTTTTAACTTTTATTATTGATTACAATGCAAAACCATCTAAATCCACTTATCTGGTAAACAAAGCAAGTCTCTCATATAATGTATCTCTACTAAAAGAAAGAAAATGTTACTTTACAAACTGTATTGTAAATAAATCAACTGAACACTTTCATATTAGTCAATAATATTACTGAAATAAATTTAAATACTGAATAAATATAAATTTACACACATTTACACCAGTTAATAAATAGACTCAAAGATGGGCTAAAACTCTGCAGAAAACTGTGGATTTCTGCGCTAAAAAATTCCGTTTGGGCTTACATATTACATATGGTTAACATTTCAGTTAATATTTATAATAATGCATCATTTACAATATTCAGTTATTCACCATTCTGAGTCCTTCTCCTCTACACAGCTTCTCATATTTCCTCTTCTCAGGGAGATATTCCTTCTTCCCATCTGACGTTTCTTGCTCCTTCTTGCTCTCTTCCTTGGTGCTCTGTTCCTTCTCTGCCTTCTTCTGTTTGGCTAGCTGGTAGTCAAAATATTTTAGGTTCCCAAGAGCTCGCTGGTGCTCCGGATCTATACAGCAGAGATAAATATTTGAAAAGCTTTGTAATAGTTAGGACAACTGATGAGTCTAAAATAAGCATTCATGAAATTTTTTAGAGCTATGTGATTGTGTGCAATTGTGCATAAATATTATAGGCTACTACCATGGCCTGTTTACGAACATATTGGGCCCTGGGGCAAACCCGAATGCCCTGTTCAAAAGTAGCTTTTTTTTGCTATTACTATTATTATTATCATTATTATTATTAATTTGCTTATTTATATTATTATATAAGGATGGCGCAGTGGGTAGTGATGTCACCTCACAGCAAGAAGTTCGCTGGTTCGAGCCTCGGCTAGGTCAGTTGGCATTTCTGTGTGGAGTTTGTGGACAGTCTTAAATAGAGCAGACTTACCCACAGTAAGCAGTCTCTTGGTATATTCCAGTGCTCTCTCCAGCTCCCCCTGTTGGTAGACGGAGTAACTGAGGTAGTCCAGAACAGTGGCTATCTCAACGTTGGATTCTTCTCCTTCATCAAGCTGCTTGAGCGCCTGGGCCATCCACAGCTCTGTGTGATAGTAGTCTGCGTCAGAGTAGGCGATTTTTCCCAGCTCAAAACAGTCCTCTACCGTTAGGGTGCTTTTAAATGGTAAACCTGTATTAACACCTGCAAAAAAAAAAGTTAATTCAAAAAAGTTAATAACTGATTACATCATCAAAATTTTATTGACATTACTTTTTTGTTTACTATATCTGAAAAGTAATTTAATTACTCAAATTACCTATACTTGATACGTTACTATTACTCGATTATGACTCGATACGATACTCGATACTATTTCAAATCCCTATGAATCTAAATGCATAAACTGAAAATAAATGTTTTTAATTAATTACATTTGAGCCAAATGAATATTTACATTTGAGCAGAACTTAACATTTAAACAATAATAAATTATATAAATTTTAAATATTAGAATTATTCTCCAAAATATATTTGTATTTTGTTACGCTGCTTCTCTGAAATTATTAATCCAGAACTGTTGAAGATATTTATAGTACTTAAGGCAAGAACATCATAAGTAACTAACTAAATTACATAAAAACTAAAAAGTAATCCCTTTGTTTTTTTTACTTGAGGAAAAGTAGTCTAATTACAGTAACTGGTTTAACCTATGTAATTAACCCAATTAACCCAACTTATTAACCCAGTAACGAATTACACCCAACACTGGCCATCAGATACAACTGCAAAAAAAGGCACGTCTGAAAATGGTTGGAAAGAGGCAAAAAAAAATACAAGTCACTCTTACCAGGCAGGTCTCCAGAAGAGATGGTCTGTGTGTCCAGTTTATATGTGTCCTGCAGTCGGAGGAGGGCTTTTGCTGCACCATTCTGGTCTTCATCATTGGGGAAGTACTGGCGCTGAATGGTCAGGTTTGAGATAAAGCCTAAAAGAAAATGTTTTTAGCTTTTTATAAGAAAAAACATATCTTTAAGAAGAAAATCTAGTAGCACTGTTAGATTAGTTAAGTTGGACACATATCTCAGTATGTCCTGTAGGTCTCTTTTTACTCTTCACATAGATTCACACATTCTACTAACTTTCAGTGTGGTACAGCTATAATTTCACATAAAATATGCACTAAAACGATCAAAATCCTACATACATGCCTCAAATTAAAGGGATAGCTAACCCACAATTCTATCATTTAATTTTTTTCCGCTATCGTGACGTACAAAATGTAGGGTGGTGCTTAATTTCAATCTTTGAGAATCAATTAGATTGTTGAAAGACGGTCTTTGCTATCAATTCTGAAAAATGGACAAAGTCAGAGCGGAAATGAGACACCCACTGATACCTCCGCCACAAAGGAATTCCATGTGACCAGGAAAGGATGAAAGTCGTTTCGAAGGGGAGGGAAAGTTATGGTATTTGATTAAAGGGGTGGTCCACTGTGATATCATATTTTAAACTTTAGTTCATGTGTAATGAAGATGTGTGAACATAAACAACATCTCTGAATGTACTATGTTCAAAGTTCAATGCTCAAAGTTCAATGCAAAGGGAGACATTGGTTTTTACAAGAACGAAGTTTGGGGACTACAAAAGTAGCCCTTCAGGTTACGCGCATACACCCTGCACAGCAAAGTGACGTGGCCAGAGGCGCTGTGATGTAATAGCAGAGAAAGCTTAAATGGCATCCAAACACAGCTATTACCACAAAGCCTCTTCTGTTTCTGTATTTGTGCTTCCAAAGGACACGGTACAAAGAGAGAAGTGCTTACAGTTTAATTTTAATTATGTTCCAGAGAATTATAATAAAGATATATCTCTAGCATTTGACAAAGGAGAGCTTCCAAAATTTCTCCCAGTTCAGTGCTGGATCTGGCTAAAACTCCTTAAAGAAGGAGCAGCTCCAACCATAATAGACAAAGCTGTGGATTGTGAGCCACAACCTGTAAGTGTTTTTATTTGTTAAAATTGATCTATAACATGCATAGTTTCTAGCGTTAACGGTATGTTGTAGCAATGACGTAAACTAGGATGTAAACAATGGGACAAATGTTGTTTGCCACAATTAACAATTTAGCTACAAATTCATATTTATCCATCAAACTGCTGTAAACACACACAATCGTCACCAGCGCTGCAGTGTCACTCAGTGCGGCCACTTTCACTGCGTTCTACATCTCAAATAACAATTAGTAAAACATATGTGAACGTTTCATATTTCTTATGCATGCTTATAACCCGAATATTTATGAAAGACACTTGTCAGATTTTAGAGAGCAGGCATGAGTCGTGACGCTTCCTGGTGATGTGGAGCCAATCCGCGATTTACAGCACATTATGTTAGCTGACATAATGTGCAATCAGAGCCTCTTGAGGGCGGAACTAGGAAATATGACAGTCATTTTCATGTTAGCTGAGTAGCTATATATAATCAAAGTAAGATATTTTGCAAGAGATTTTTACAAAATATGCTCAGATACATCGTTTATAACAAGAACTACTATATATAAAAATAAAAAGATTGCTTAAACTAAAATATATTTTAATATGGTACTTTTACTGTCACATTTAATTTATTCCTTGAAGTGAAATGTGCATTTTTTATTCAATGTTTGCCATGATCACAACATAAAGACAGGTGAGATATATAATAGCCCAGCCCAAAACCGCCAATAGCATTTTGTTTTATCACAGCTCTGCAAGTGAGAGTGGTTGAGCTCAAGAGCATCAAATAAAAAGCAAACGAGAAGCGTTTTGAAGGGGGCGGGACATGTCAGAAACTAGAGAGCATGTGATTGGCCAGAAGATTTGATGAAAAACTGAATTACGAGGTAATGAAAAAAAAATCATTGATCTATTTAGGCGGAACTGATAAACTGCAAGTTTTGGATGTTTATATCTTCTAAATGCACATTTTGTCACTGTTTTGGAGCACACTAGCTTACAGATATCCTTAAGACTAACATATTCATACTAACATCTAAAAGATTTTATTACTAAAAGAGTGAGAACAGACAATACAAACTAAAACAGACCACCTCAGACGGCAACCTAAGTAGACCACCAACAAACCACATGAGACAATGCTAGAACTTATTTAGATGTCTAAATCCTCCATTAGTAGCTTAATGTGATGCAAGGCTATTAATGCCATGTTATTGGAGTTGTTACAATGTTTTAATATCTGAATGTTTCATGAAATATTTGAGAGAACAGTTAACCAATCTTATACCAATGAAATTTGGTATATTAAAATAACATAAGGTGCATCAGTTATCAGTAAATATTGACCAAATAGATGTAAATGAATTACAGTGATACTAACCATCAGACATGTCCTTGAGCACTAGATCTTCCACTTCACCCCATTCTGTGTTTAGTCTCTTCATGAGTTTAAAGGCATTGACAGGATGCCCCAAAAAGCCCTCTGGGTCCTGGACGGCTGTGGCTGTTAAAGCATCGAGCTTCTCTGCCCACCTGACAATGCCAATCATTGTGTCAAACTTCAACTCAACAATATATAGCTTATACACAGTAAGATGTTCATCTAGGGTTTCAAAAAAATAAATGTCCAAATTAATATTAATAACAATAGTTAAGTGTATTTTTCACAATCTTAAAGAGGAAATGTGTAGAATGGTTGATATCAAATATTTAAATTATGCTACAATACTTGTATATTTTTACTGAATATATAATATATATATATATATATATTGAATATTTAAATATTCATCATATCAATATATTTATTTGATTGATGCATCACTATTGCACTGATTACATTTTCTTGCATTAAAAACATTTTTATAATCAGAATTAAAACAAAAAAACAAAAAGTAAACAAATCTTTATATGTATTTAGTTGTGTTAAAAATGGATAACATCTAGAAAAAATAGAAAAAAGGAAAATAACAACTATAAACTGGCTTAAGTGGGTTAAGATGGGTTAACTTTATGTAACAAATATCAATAACTAAAACAAAGAACTGGATTGAAAAAATTATTCTGAGCTGAAATCGAAAAATCTGGATGCACTTGGCTGAAAACCAAAAGTGAAACTTTAAAAAGCTTTGTAATAACTACTTATTTTATTAAATATTGTGAAGAATTTTAAATTTAACTCAATAGCTTAAAGTAAACTGATTTTAAAAAGCACTAGCCAATAAAATAAACTCATTTCATTGACAGAAAAAAGGTTATTGACAGTAAACTAGTCGACAGACATCATTTTACCAACTTTGCCATGACTTTTGAATGCAGCTACACAGAAATGTCCTGTTGACGCATTATTAAGTCTTTGCATTTTTGGTGAGTATGTAGGGTTAATGCATAGATAAGTACGTATACATAAGGTCAATCATGTGTGCAAGCTTCACATTGCGCTTTGCTGCAGCAACAAACCACAGGGCATTGAAATTAATGGATTTCATAGCGCAGCGCTTTCCGCGTCAGGTCAGAGAGCTGCTTCAAACTGCGCAGTGACTACATTTTTTATTCTCAGCTTATATTTTCTGCCATTTTTTCAATATTGGCAAATGATTGCCCATATTTGATCAAATTTAGTGCATCATTAAAAACACATAACTTTAAAAAGCTAAACATCAATGTTTGTATAAAGAAAACTATTTTGTTTTAGTTATTTGATTTATTAAAACATACTACAACGGAAATTACTGAATTACAGACATTTAAAAAATACTATTTAAAAGATTTTACAAAAAACTACATAGACATTTATTCATTAAATTAATATAAATATACATACATATACAATATACAGTTGAAATTAGAATTAGTTATTAGCCCCTCTGTATATATTTTTTCCTCAATTTCTGTTCAACGGAAAGAACATTTACACACATTTCTAAACATAATAGTTCTAATAACTAATTTCCAATAACTGATTTCTTTTATCTTTGCCATGATGACAGTACATGATATTTTACTAGATATTTTTCAAGATACTAGTAGTCATCTTAAAGTGGCATTTAAATGCTTAACTAGGTTAATTAGGCAAATCATTGTATAATCATGGTTTGTTCTGTAGACAATAAAAAAATATATTGCTTAAGGGGGCTTATAACACTGACCTTAAAATGTTTTTTTATATATAAAAAAATTACAAATATATACATTATCGGAAATACTGTAAAAAAGTCCATGCCCTGTTAAAAATCATTTGGGAAATATTTGCAAATGAAAAAAAAAATAATTTGAGGGTGAATAATTTTGAATTCAACTGTATATAAACTATAAATAAAAATTAATTAAAAATATTAGTAAACCCTAAATAGTATCTGAACAAAACACACATGGTTAAACCCCATAGATATCACTATTGGCCATTTTGACAATGATTATGATCAAATGAAATCTAAAACAGCAAAGCGTTCCGGAGATGTCTATAATTAACAATTTACAATGCAAATTTAAACATGAGTTCTACTTGTTAATACCGCAATAATAAATGTTACTCACTGTTTGACTTGCTCTAGTTTGCTCTCCTCTGCTTTAATGTAGTCTTTCAATGATGTCACCAGGTCTTTTTCTGTGAACAGCAGATCTGTCATGTGACCTGAACACAACATGAGCATCACTGATTAGTGAATAATCTGTGTAGTTCTCCTGCGTTTTCTGATCTGATGTTAAACCAGTGAAAAATGCTCATCAGCACAAGGGTTTAGAGCAGGGGTTTCAAACTGCAAGCCCTCAGGCCTTTTACGCCTCATCCTATTCCTCCCACCGGCCCACAACTGACGTCAAAAATATAACAAGATTCGGCCCGCCAAAACATATATTTATGAACCACTATCCTTGTTGTGCTATTTAATGTATTTTTTGTTGGTCAGTGATCTACAAAATAAACAAGAATATTTGAGGTGAAGTTCAAAACAAGGTCTGCTTATATGTTTCAGCACACAAACTGACAAACAGGGGTGCGTTTCCCAAACAACGACGTAACTTGTGGCTGAACTATCACAGTACGATGCATCGTTAAGGAAAAGAACGATGTAGTGACGAATGATTCCCCAAACCCGTAGTTTCTCTGTCGCAGATCCATCGTTTAAACCATGTTAGTTATAAGGTAAAACGCCCATAATGCTGCTCTAAACGGGGTGGAGTAACAACTTCTTTAGAGAAGAACCCCATAATTTCTTTGTGCAAATGATATTGTTATACATGCATACGCTTATAAATAAATCCAAAAATAGTTTTGGTAAAAACTTGCACTCGTTTTCCATATTAATTGAAATATATGTAAATGACACATATAGGGCCTGTGTTTCCTTTATAAATATTATTGAGAACATTCCATATTCTATTCTAAAACATAAAATCACTTACAAAAGCTAACACATATTCAAATATCATATATAAATCATTTAAATAAATAAATAATGAAGCTTTTTATTATCAAATGAAACTTTATATTTATTATTTACTAGGAAATGAAAAAAATCGTACTTTAATAATAATATTAATGATGATGACGATTATTATTATTATTATTATTAAGTAGGATATTGTTTATTTTATTTAATTTTTTTGAAAAGTCTACTTTTACAATTTGACACATGTAAACCACTGCAGAAATGTTCTAGTCAACAAGTCCATGTCATATACAGCACAGATACTTCATAAATAACCTACTATAAATGAAAAGCAAACTATGTTTCTAAATACAGCTCCAGAGGTGTAGTTGCAAGCATAGTTTGCGACGCAGTTTGCGAATGTTCGTTGGAACGATGGATTTGGGAAACACCAAATGAACAACTTGCGACCTTAGTTGGCTAGCGATGGTTTTCGGAAATGCATCCCTGGTCTGTTAAATAAAATATTAGTGTAATTAAAATCACAAAGAAATATCCACAGTTTCAGAGTAGCCTATATTAGGCTAAATAATTTTCTGTTAATGACAATCCATATTGAGCTCGTCACTTTTATTAATTTAATCAATTACTTTGACCACAATGAACCAGGCTTTATTTGCAGCACTTGAAGTATTCTTAAAGGGCACCTATGGTGAAAAACTTTTCAAGCTGTTTGGACAGACATATGTGCATGTATGGTGTATAGACCATCATATTGGGGTGATATAAAACACCCAGTCCTTTTTTTTTCAATTTAGCAACATAAAAACGGTGGACCAATTGGAGCGGTTTTCAGATCGACCGCAACTTTACGTAGGAGTGCGGTTCCCCCCGCCCACCGAATTGATTGACAGCTGTGTGTATTAACATGTCCCGGTAGTCACGTGTATAATCATATCAACAAGACCAGACGTGCGCAAAGCAACCGGGAATAAAAGGTCTGTTCAGTTTGCAAGGATCATCAATCATCATCAAATGTGATCAAGAGTAAGTTTCACATGCCAAAAATGTTTTAAAACAGTGCACGTGTGTAATGAATTACAGCGATTCACTTCAGCTTTACTTCATCAGCACAGCCGCTTGTCAGAACAATTATGAAGGAAGACGCATCAATCCCGGTTTGTGGACGTTAAATCCGGTTTATATTGTACATTATCATAACAGATATCCATACAGCAGTGGAGATTAACCTGTAGCCTGTCACATTTGCGTGCAAAAAGAGTGCAAAGCTAAACGGGCGCTCTGTCTGTGTGTGTGTGTCTGCTGCGGTGTGTGTGTGTGCCTGTGTATCTGTGTGTGCGTGTGCGCGCGTGAACTTTGTGTGACTCATCGATGCAACTGCACAACAAATACTCATTGGTAAAGTTCTTACTGTAGTATTTCTCAAACGCTACGTGAGATCTGCTTCCTTTAAGTCTGTCTGTTGTCTGACGCAGCCGAGGGAGGAGATTAAGGCACGCAGAAAGGCACGTAGAAACGGGCGGGGAGGACTAGCCTTAAAGGAGCAGTACACCAAAACCGCCACCCAGTGCAAAAATGGATAAATAGGTATTTAATAAAAGGTATGATAAAAAATCTGATGGGTGTTTTGAGCTGAAACTTTACAGACACATTCTGGAGACGCAAAACACTTATATTAAATCTGAAAAAAGGGCTACCCTAGGTGCCCTTTAAAGAATAAACTCAGTTTCAAGAATGAGAGAAAAGAAACATTGTGAGAATAAGTTTACTGAACGGCGCACGTTGCGTCTGCGCAGCCGTTTGCATGAATGAAGCGCTTGATACATCACTGAGACACAGCGCGCAGCCCTCCGGTATCTGCAGACACTTCCAAAATAGCAGCACAAAGGGAAAAAAATCAGTGCGTTGAGGGTCTGTCCAATGTATTATTTAGCCTTTTCTATTTTAAGGTTTCAGGTAGGCCTATTGTGTGTGAAGAGCAGGTAATAACCCTCTACTCCAGTGTTGCGAATGCGATCATCTGGTCTAACAGACACAGCGCAACATGATTTAGAAACAGCAATAAACTCAATGTTGCAGGTCAAAATGAACCCATTTAATGCAAACCTAAATGTATTTCTCCACTGATTATTTAAACTAACAGGAACAAATAGTCTTGGAGAGAGTTTCTCGTGTTGTCATGAACGAGACACGTAGTTTGAATTGTAAATGAATGGGGAATGATTGACAGGCGCAGCGGAGGGAAGCACTGAACTGAACACGGATTTAATCACGTGAATATTCATCTGTGCTTCACATTAAACTATAGAATGGCTTCAGAACATTTGAGATATAGCCTACATGGAAACCTTCTAGTGCCTTATAATAGGGTACCTTCGTGGCTACCTCGGCTGCGTCAGACAACAGACAGACTTAGAGAAAGAAGATCTCACGTAGCATGCACACAGACACGCACACACCGCAGCAGACACACACACAGACAGAGCGCGTTTAGCTTTGCACTCTTTTTGCACGCATATGTGACAGGATACAGGTTAATATCCACTGCTGTATGAATATCTGTTATGATAATGTACAAAATAAAGCTGATTTAACGTCCACAAACTGGGATTGAAGCGTCTTCCTTTATAATTGTTCTGACACGGCTGTGCTGATGAAGTAAAGCTGAAGTAAATCGCTGTACTTCATTACACACGTGCACTGTTTTAAAACATTTTAAACTTGTGCAACTCACTCTTGATCACATTTGATGATGATCCTAGTGAACTGAACAGACCTTTCATTCCCGGTTGCTTTGCGTACATCTGGTCTTGTTGATATGATTATACACGTGACTACCGGGGCATGTTAATACTCACAGCTGTCAATCAATTTGGTGGGCGGGGGGACCGCACTCCTACGTAAAGTTGCGGTAGATCTGAAAACTGCTCCAATTGGTCCACCGTTTTTATGTTGTTAAATTTGAAAAAAAAGGACTGGGTGTGTTTATTTCACCCCAATATTACAGTTTATACACTATACTTACACACATGTCTGTCCAAACAGCTTTAAAAGTAGATTTTTCACCATAGGTGCTCTTTAAACGTTAAAATATATGTCCGTAAGTGCTCTATTTTTACTAAAGCTCTATTTTTCTAAATATTCAAGGGTCGTTTGATTATAATAAATTTTCATACCACTTGTATTTTGTTGAACAAATGCTTCTTCATGGCTTACGCGTTATGCTGGTGGTGTAATAAATTTTGCTAATATTTGATTCAAATAGTCTAATTTAATAGATTTTCCTCATGTGTTTATTAAGATTTGCATAAAAACTATGTAGTAACATTGTACTCCTGCTTGAATTTAACTTGTTAAAGTACAAGTAATTATGTACATACTTTTCCCCTCTTTGTTGTAGTATTGCAAAAAAAAAGGATATTGAGAAGAACAATTGGCAGTAAAGTCAATAAAATTACCCAAACTGCTTTCTGCTGTTCTTACGCTATTGGGACAATACAATTGGTTGGGACAGAATAATAATTATTATATCTATCATTTGTAGTATTTTTATAGCTATTTAAACTACCCCTTCAATATGTACAACAAGAAACAAAAAGCTAGAGTTTTAACTGCATATCTCTATGGAAGAATGACCGAGTCTAAGGTTCGGCCATACACACAACAACCACAGATATAGTTTAGCAGCTGATGTGTGACCCGATAAACGTGCTGATTTGCATTATCACTGGTGGCAGGTAATGCTTGAAATATAAACGTCATGTCTGTTATTCTAAGACGCATCAATTATGTCAGGTTTCCGCTTTTTTTCTTGTGCTTGAATGTTAAAACGGCCCTCCTATGAATTGTCATTCACTAAAATGGCCTCCGCCAATTTGAGTTTGAGACCCCTGGTTTAGAGGATTACTGTACTGTATGTTCCCTCTTAGACCCTGTCAGCAGTAACATTTCAAACTTTGATAATTAATTTAAAAAAAGCTTGCATACCAATGGAGGTGAAGAAGTCGCTGTGGGCAGAGGATGACTTTAATAGAGAGATGAGTAAAAAACAGCACACACTCCAAACTCCCATCATCACAATTTTGCACACACAACCTGAAAGAGATCAAAAAATGAAAAACAGTTACATCATGGCTTTTTGAAATGCTTGGTTCTGTTATTGTGTCACTTGATGGCACAATTATTATTATTATTCTATGCACTGTAAAAAAGTTGACTCAACATAAAAATTAAGGCAACTTGCTGCAGAGCTTTTTTTAGTTGACTCCACTTAAATCAAGTCAAGTGCAGTCCTTAGGTTAAAAGTTGAGTCAACTGTGCAGCAAGTTGCCTTTCAATCTTAAGCTGAGTTAACTTTTCTGCTGAACTATATATTTGACCTTTGTAAATAAATGATAAAATAAAATAATGTGTATTGTGTTTGTTACTGGGTTACTATTGTTTGGTTTGTTTGAAATGTTCTATACAGCTTTACAGTATCAGCCTATAATATATGATTATAATGAGGAAGAATTAGTTTGTTATTTGGTTGGTTATCTAGTGTATGCAGAGAAAACAAATATCGAGGTCTGAAGAGACTTTTAACCAGCTTAACAAAAAATGTTTCTGAACCAAATCACCTATAACCCAGAGATTAAAGTGATAGTTCACCAAAAATTAACCTTTATGAGTTTTTACTAAGAAGACATTCTGAGAAAAGCTGAAAACCTGTAACCATTGACTTCTATAATAGGAAAAACAAATACTATGGAAGTCAATGTTTACAGGTTTCCAGGGGTCTGTCCTTCGTCTGTGGATTACTCAATTAGCTGGATTTGGTTATTGATGATTTGACACAATCCAGGATCGTTTTGTTCTTTAAAACTCATCCGAGAGTTATTGTCATAGCAACAGTTCTGGTAGCTCAAACCTGCCCAGGAGCAGGCTTATTTCATAAACAAAATTAGATCGGGTCTTTTCAAGCAAAGGTAATACTGAAAGAATATACCAAATGCTGATATTTTCTTACATTAGTAGTAGTATAAAATTGAAAATAGTAAATAGTTTAAAAAAAAAAGTATGCATATAGATATATATATATATATATATATATATATATATATATATATATATATATATATATATATATATATATATATATATATATATATATACAATATATATACAAGTAATACAAATTTAAAAAAACATAAATAAAACGTATGCAATCTTCACTATACCAAATAAACGTACAAAGACTACCAAGGGGTATATACAAACAAGTACTATTTTAAGGTATCAGCTTTAGTACAATTTGTGTATGATAATAAACATGCACAATATCATTTATATTCAACTATCATATATTTTCAACTTTAAATGGAATAATAATAATTTATGCAGTCATGCACATGTTTTTACAGCTAACATGACAGTGATTTGATGCTTCGCAAAAGTTGCAGACACCTTTACTGATATCAAAATGCTTTGTTTCATGCAAAATGAATTTGAACAGCCATTAATTAAGAACCTTGAACAGACCTATAATAAAGAAAATCCACTTTAAATGTAAAACTAAATAAATTGCTAAATACTTTTGACACATGAAAGTGTAAAGCCTGCAGCCCACAACAAAGGTGTAAAGTTATTGTGTATTATATTTAACAAACCATTTACTATGAATTTTATGTAATTTTGCTCACATGGATATTAATCAGATGATGTCATTACACTGCTTTGCCATCAGCCAATGGTTGCATTGCTGATCACGATTTTAAGGAATGATAGATCTGTCCTACATAACACACACTTGATCTTAGATTAGTTCATCCAGACATTTTAATCTGAATCGCGAACTTGTTTGAAGAACCAAATGAGCCAGAGATCAGTTATAAAGAGATACAGGATCTGTCAAATCATCTTAGATCATTTAAGCGAGATACGAAGAACGGACCCCAGCTTACTTTGTGTTCAACACAATAAAGAATCTCAAACTGATTTGGAACAAGTAGAGGATGATAAAATGTTCACTTTGGGGTGAACAATCCCTTTAACACAACATCTTTTTTGTTGAATAAAATGAACTTCTAGTCATCTCAACTTATACTTATAAGTCAAACCAACTTAAAATATTAAGTTAAACTTTGTTGACGTCTTTTTGTCATATAATTTTTTTCTACAGTGAATATGTTTTCAAAACAAACTTTTTAGGAAGTATGAACTAAGGTTGCATGTTTTACTGGTAATATAGTAGTATTGTGATACTATGGCTCCAAAATACTGGCGGTGCAACTGTACTTTGTAAATGGCAATATCGTCATTAACGATCTATCTACAACAGATAATGTTGCATGTGGAAAAGTCACTAAAATGCTCACACGTTTGTGCAACAATAGACTATTTTATTTGAATAGTCTGTGGAGCCCTTTAAGATTGCAAAACTGTGCAGAAATCATGGCTTTTATGGTAGCCTTTTGCACGATTTCTGACACTTTAGTTCGAACGCACATCTGAATCTGTTCATTTCTGTTCCTGTTAATATGATTCCTGTTAATATAAGTAGCTACAACAACTGAAACAGTTTCTTAAAAAGAGTCACAAATTGAAATTTTGAATTGCTTAAAATTCTTACCTAATAAGACTTAAAAAAACAACAACAGATGAACAGCCCAAAAGTGCAACAAGAAACACTGAAACAATTTTTGACCACTTCATATAGCCAGATTTTGTACAAAAAGAGCATTTTTGTTACAAATTTTATTCGGTATAATCTTTTTTTAAATGTATTTCTTGTTGGTCAGTTATCGGCTTGTTATGTGTGACGTCACGCGAAATGGCTTCCGGGTCCAAGCCCTATATCAAACTGTATCCGCTTGTGAAGTGTGATGTCACGCGAAGCGGCTTCTGGTTTCAAGTGCTATAGAAAACTGTATGGGGAGACTCATCAAATACTAATAATAAATGCTTACAAAGCGATGTAATACTTTCAAAAATCATGATCGCAATACAGTTGAAGTCAGAATTATTAGAATTTTTTTTTTTTCTTTTTTAAATATTTCCCAAATTATGTTTAACAGAGCAAGGAAATTTTCACAGTATGTCTGATAATATTTTTCCTTCTGGAGAAAATCTTATTTGTTTCATTTCCGCTAGAATAAAAGCAGTTTTTAATTTTTTAAAATACATTTTAAGGTCAAAATTATTAGCCTCTTTAAGCTATATATTTTTTCAGATTGTCTATAGAACAAACCATCGTTATACAATAACTTGCCTAATTACCCTAATCTGCCTAGTTAACCTAATTAACCTAGTTAAGCCTTTAAATGTCACTTTAAGCTGTAAAGAAGTATCTTAAAAAATATCTAGTCAAACTTTATTTACTGTCATCATGGCAAAGATAAAAGAAATCAGTTATTAGAGATTATCTCCGTTAAACAGAAATTGTGGAAAAAAATTAACAGGGGGGGCTAATAATTCAGGGGTGCTAATAATTCTGACCTCAACTGTATATCCATGCCTAATATCCGATGGCCAGAAAGTGATTAATTAAAAAAATTTGGTAAAAATTTGGTATTTGTGATGCAGTCAAGAGACTGTTGTGTACACCATGATTTTATATAAAATTAACTTTAATGTGCGATATGACTAAAAAGTGGCCATAAACGAATATTTTCTCAATTCAAATGAGTAGCGGCTTGGACCCGAAAAACAGTATTTCATACGTAACGACTTAACAAGCAGATCTACAAAATAAACAAAAAGAACTAATGCATTAGAAGTGAATTGATGTGCAAATACCTTTTTCAATAATAAGGGAATTATGAATTTAATTCAAGTAGACCTATAATAACATATAAAATATAGTACTTCTGACAATTTTCCTTATTTCATAAATTTAAGGTATGAGCTACAGTATGGCAATACTACTTGGTATCACGATACTTCAGCTGGTAAAGTATCGTAGCGTAAATTAATAGTATCATGACAACCCTAGTATGGGCAAGAATAAATATATACAATTATTTCAATTAAATGCATATCTAGATTAGAATCAGTGAAACCTTTGTCAGGTCAATTAAACATTTGACAAAACAAAATAGAAAGTAGAAAGAAATCAGAATAGTAACTCCACCATTAAAAAGGAATCATTTACAGCTCGAATAACTGATTCCCACAAAACGCACTGAAGAAGAGTGCTAAAAGTTTATTTAAACCCCATCACAATAATAAGTACATTACACCTAAATGTGGAATCAGTAAAAAGCTATGAAATCAAATATACACACAGCTAAAAACACACAACATACCAGCAAATGGGTAAATCAGGAACTGACCACAAAATCTACTGAGTTCAGCACATCGTTTTCACAATACAGGAAGTCTGTAACCCATATGCATGTTGCTCAAGCATTCGTTAAAGGGAGAGTTCATAAATGTATGCTATTCCAAACATGCACGCATTACTTTACTATGCAGAAAATAAAAGACTATACTGTGAAGAACACTGGGAACCAAACAACTTCCAATGTGTACAAATTAAAGACTTAAAAAAAACAAAAAGACAAAAAAAGTCTTAACATATCATTATTTGACGTTGAACAGAAAAACGGGAAGACATAAGGGTGAGTAAATGACTGAACTTTTATTTTTTGGGTGAACTAAAGCCTAGTTAACAGAATAATAAACAGCTGTTGTTTATATTTCTGCAGATATTACTCAGCAGTGTGGCATATAAGAACATGAGACATGACAAGTTGTTCTGTGCCAGACAGGCTGTCCGCTCAAAACCCCACTGGCACTGTGAAAGAAGAACGGGCTGCCATCAGCATTCAGTTAGGCTGAAAATTCTGTTTATAAATAGTGCAGAACAACCAAGCAGATTGCATGCACAAACTTCTTTCTTCCCATAATAGTTTGCAATTTTTACTTTCGTAAAGATGCTGAATCATGTTGCAATTTGCAGACTGACTGTCTATTATAATGACTGTCCAATAGTTGAAATAAATAAACAGTGTGCAAAATGACTATTAGTGCATTGCAAACTGCAGTGCATTGATAAAAGTATGTGAAATGTTGATAACTGTGCTAAACAAAATATGTGCAAAAATAAGAGGCCATTTGTAAACTGATTTACTAGGATTAACTAGGTAGGTGTATGTGTTTGACTAAAATATCGATATTTTACTGTAAAAAATGTTGAGTCACACAATTGCTTCAAAATTTACTAACACAAATCAATTAAGTTAACTTGATTGTTTTTGCAAATATAGGTGGATTTAACATAAAACAATTAAGTTGTCCAAAAAAAACTTAAGAATTGTGTTGTTTAAACTCATTTTAAATAAGTAATTTTAATTTTTTGCAGCATTTTTACCTCAGAAAATATCTATTGTTTCCATTTATTGTGACTGAAAATCAGGGTTGTTCCATCAATATTGTTTTATCATAAATGCGTGCCCTATACTGACACTGAGGAGAAGAAACTGTTGAATAAAGTTATTTTTGTTTTATGTGCGCACAACAGTATTCTCCTAGCTTCATAATATTCAGATTGAACCACTAAGGGCATATGGTCTGTTTTGAGGATTTTTTAAAATATTTTTTCTATACAATCTTGAACGACTTGAACATGGCTGTCTATGGAGGATGAGGGAGCTCTCCGATGTCATCTATAATATCTTAATTAGTGTGAATGGCATGGGACAGTAACCGGTTTCAAGGTTTACCATGGTTTGAAAAAAGTCAAGGTTTTAAAACCGCCAAAATATTGTTATACCATTCCTAAGGTGTATATTCTGCCCCTTTGTGTTTTCTTCTGCATTAAGAGTATTATAATTAAAATGTTCTTAGTAATATGCCCTGTAAAATGTGTCATTGAATTAGAAGGCAGTGGCTCTGTAATTGACCTTTTGATGAACACTGTCATCTTGTTGTCACATAGCGAAAAATAGCAAGTAACTGTTAATAGGAAAACAGAATAGCCATTTTGTACAAGCACTTGCAGTGTGCTGAGTCTCTGCTTATTGTTTGGTATTCTGTCCTTGATAAGGCATGATCTGTAAGTTCAATGTGAATTAGATTGCATATGCATATATTAGAGTTTGGTTAGCAATATTATAACCTTTTGTGTTACTGTCCGGTAGATTTGTTAGTGAAGTAATTTGAGCTACTGTTATATTATTATATTATTATATTATTGCTGTCATATTATTTTCACTATTAGTTGATTTTATCACTTTGATTTGATTGTTGACATGCAAAATTAGGAATATAGTCATATTCATGTATGTACAAGGGATGTATATTCATGTTTGGATGTATATTCATGTATGGATGTATATTCATGTCATTATTGTTTCAGTTACAGTTTTACAAGAAAAATAAGGAAGAAATATTACAAGTGGTACATCAGTAAAGGTTCGAAGAATATACACTGTCTCACGAGTGCTTACTAAAGCCATTTATGTTTAGCTCGCTGCATAGGAAAAATTTTGGCAGAAGGGCTGTAACCCAGGGCAGAAGAGTATATGTAGGGTTTTTTTTTTTTTACATGTTTTTTAAAACTTTTTTTTTAGGGCAACAGTATATTCAACAGAAAAGGAAACTCCACATGAAAAGCTACTGGTCCAAAATATTTTAAATGTTTCTTAAAATAAAATATATTGTGTTCAATGGGGGAAAACGCTGTTGTTTTTTTACGCAGACATTTAAAATGAGCAGTAATCACAATACTGTGATATCGCGAAACTGTGATATTTTTATCTAAGGTTACCATACCATCAGAATCTTATATCGGTCCATGCCTACTGATGACATGAGGTTGTGTAATTAACAACAGTAATTTATTATTTGCATTAACCCTTTTAAAACCTTGTTTTAAATTGCGTTTACAAAAAAATTACAGAAACATGTGAAAACATGGCATATTTTGATCAAATTACTTTAAAATCATAGTTCAATGTTTTAGTAATATATATATATATGTCATTTTTGGTCCCACTTTATATTAAGTGGCCTTAATGTACTATGTACTTTAATATGTTTAATTAAATCATTTGGTACAATGGACTTATTATGTTTTTAAATTGTTCTTATATAATAAAATCTATAAATAGTAATCTTTTATATCTGCATGTGATTACATCTTTAATAAATTAAATTCTGCACTTACATTTATAATTACACTGCTGACCACCCCTACATGCTTTTTCAAACTACTTATTTAAAATGAGTTGAAACAACACAATTTTTAGGTTTCTGGGGGGGCAACCCAATTTTTTTTACAGTGCACTTGTACCCATACCACCAAAGATGTCCCTTACCTTACATGGGTATCCCACTTCAGTAGCACGATGAGTGTTCTCCAATACATTATAAACACAATAAGTACATTGTACTTGTTTTTTATGCAAGTACCTGGTAGTTAAGGTACTTAACTAATAAAGTAATAAAGTGGGACCTAATTTTTTGTTGTTCTGCAAACTACTGATGACATTTCTTATAAATGTACAATTAAAATGTATCACTTGGTCAATGTGCTCAAAACTAGTCAAAATTTTGACCAAAACAGCTGCCGGGAGGTATTACAAATATGTGCGCCAAATAAACTGACTGATATAAACCATTTAGCATCATGTATAAGCTTTGTACATTTAAACACAGCCTCAACTAATATGGATCTTCACATATGTAGTGTGACAACCATACAAATTGTGGCTGTGTATTTAAGACCTGTTCATTATGCTTCAGGAGCTCACATTATTCACTTAATTTACACATTCAAAATTCGGCATGGGCCGGTATAAGATTCTGACGGTATGATAACCTTGGATAAAAAATATCTTGGTTTCACGGTATCACGGTATTGTGCTCACTGCTCTAAAATATATTCTTTTTAAATGTCTGGGTAAAAAACTAAAACTTTTTTCCCCTTTGAAAACAATAAATTCTATTTTCTTTTTAAGATTTATGATATTTTGGAGCTGTAAACACGTCAGGCTACATAATTCAAATGAATCATTGACTTCTGCAGTCTTCATTTGTTTAAAAAACACATTTCTTTACAATTTAAAGTGGCATCTTTGGATATTTTTTCTGCTGGAGATACTGCAGTCCTAAAAAATAAAAAAATAAAAATGTAAATAAAAAATCTTACACATCTTACACATTTTCCAAACCACAGTATACCTTGAAAACGGTTAACGTCTCATGCCTATTCAAAATTTATTCATTCATTTTTCTTCAGCTTAGTTCCTTATTCATCAGGGGTCGCCACAGCAGAATGAACCACCAACTTTTACAAAGCGGATGCCCTTCCAGCTGTAACCCAGTACTGGAAAACACCCATACACACTCATTCACACACATACACTATGGGCAATTTAATTTGTTCAATTCACATATAGTGCATATCTTTGGACAGTGGGGGAAACCGGAGCACCCAGAGGAAACCCACGCAAACACAGAGATAACATACAAACTGCACACAGTAATGCCAACTGACAAAGCCGGGACTCAAACCAGCGACCTTCTTGCAGTGAGGAGATTGTGCTACCCACCAGTTTTCCCTACTTTATCCTAAATTATTAGCTAAGACAAAACAGCTGTTTCCGTGTATATTTGAAACAAAAGAATCTGCGCTGACCTAAACATTATTTAAACCTTCTAGTGTCAAAAAAGCTACACAGCACACAAAAAACATACTAATGCAGTACTCAGCTTTTTCTAAACACTCGACCATCTGTTTGAGGCTTAACAGCTGCTAAAACAAGCAGTACAAGAATTTACAAAAAAAAAAACACACACAAAGACCTGAAACCAGTAGCACATTTCCAGATTCTTACTGTGAAACAAGTGCCTGGTAAAACATGTTCTGCTTTATCCCAACTCAGAAAGACAAGAATGTAATCAGAACATGTGACTTGACTAAACTGTTGAGAAACTAGTATTAACTTGCACTGAAAGCTGCAGTGAACATGCTAAAAAAGAAATAGCCTGGGGTTAAGTCAAGAAAGGTTACTAGATGCGGTCACCCACAACTAGGGCTGCACAATATAATGTTTCAGCATTAATATCACAATGTGATCATTTGCAGTAGTCACATCGCCGGATATGCAATTTAGAGTTGGTATTATAACTTATCATTTGCAAGTGTTTTGATGCCTGTGATTGTATAATGATTTTAAAAGCATTCAGATATAAGAAATTGTACAATTTGTGACCTTAACTACGATTAATTTTATTGGATTATTTTTATCATTCAGTCACTATACTTGAACACTGTTAAAATACTTTATTTCAATTGTATCTGTTTCTTGATTGTATTTATAGATTGTTATGAATAAAAATACTCACAACATATGCAAATACAGAAATGCTCTGTAAGTAGCACAGTCCACAAGATTCACTCCCACTGCAGAATCATCTTAATCGATCTAATATTATAAATTCTTTCCAAATAGAGATTATTAAGTCCTCTGGTGAAATTGTTTTTCAAATATCGTGCAGCCATACTCACAACACACTGATAGTTATCCCTCTTCCTAACTTTTTTTTATGTTTGAAATAATTTTTGAAGCTATATAATAAACGACTAAAAAAGTTTCATTATCTAATTTAGCATTACTCATCAATTGAAGACATTTGTCAGCTATTTTAATTTCTCATTTCTTTCATTTTAATGTCAAAGTGCAGTTGTTAAAGTTAGTAGCATTTTGAGGAAAACTATATTACAATTTTGTAAACGATTATACTGATTATGAAAATTCCTTTTATAAGCAGTGTTGGGGTAAGTTACTTTACTTTTGAAAGTAATGCATTACAATATTGAGTTACTCCCCAAAAAATTAACTAGTTGCATTACCTAGTTATGTTTTATGGTAAGTAATGCGTTACGTTACTTTTGACTTACATTTGGCTGAGGCCTGATCTCTTTCAGAACTTGCAATTTTTTTCTTCTTTTTTAAATAGAGGAGCTCTACAAATAACATCACACTGTATAACCTTCATTTACCTTAAAAAAATAATAATAAATTAATGTAGGATAATGTAATCTTCGTAAAACTTTCTGACTCTAGAGCTCAACGTGCTATACATAGAGACTGATGACAGTTTAAAGCGATGCGTTTGCTACTTTTGTGTCCTATTAGTGAAGTAAAATTACTTTCCACTCAGATAATCCTCTTTTACTTATCTTCCATGTTCAAAATAAAGAGAACATTTCTATCACAAATATGTAAGGCTCTGCCTCTTCATTTCTGTCTGTTCCTGCATTCTCTGCGTGAGGGATCATTTTAATTCAGCAATTAATTTTTTAAAAGCAAAGTAGCTAAACTAAAATGTAACTCGCATTACATGTTTAAAAAAAATTGACTCAAATATTACTACTTAATTTTTAGAAGTAATACGTTACTTTACTCGTTACTTAGAAAAGTAATATTACGTAACTCGCGTTACTCGTAATGCGTTACCCCCAACACTGTTGACAAGTATATATTTTATCCGGTAAGCTTAAATGTGCTGCTTCATATATGTATTAACTAAGTTACTAGTCAAATTATTATTTAATACAATTTTAGTTTCCACTTTTAATTAAACAGAAATGCGTTTTCGGTGTATATTCATAGATACTTGTTGGTTTTTAAGCGTACAATGGTAATATCATGTTATATGCTACCATGCTATACAACAGGAGTCATTTTCTCTAGGTGTACTTCTTTAAACATGATAGTCTGCTCTTACGTTAACATATTTACTTTACTGTTATTATTATTAGAGGAGACTATTATTGTTGTAATGTTTTACAGTAGACGGGACATTTGTAAACTGATGTAGATTGAGTGCCACGTCCTTTCCCCTCCCCCTTCAAAACCCAAACATTTTACTAACTTTACTATGCTAACTTCAACTAACATTATTCGAATAGCTCATGTTGTTGTAAACCTAGTCTACTTTCATTGCTGCAAATATACTTAGCATCTTCATATTTACCCATTAAATCTCTCTTTTATCATGAAAAATATAGTCTCGTTATTTAAACATACAATTATCGCGTTAAATGAACGTTATCCTGTAATTTTAGTTGTAAACACTATTGAATAAACCAGTACACTTGGCTTTAATATTACTGTTATTCGTGTTACAAACAACTCTTTGATATCCAGTGTATACTGTAGGAATCTCTAGGTTAGCGTTACTGTACAAATGATGGCTCTGATTTTATAACCGCAGTTTATTGTTTTTAAAAACAGAAAGCAAGACGGGTTTTTCAACGACTATGCTGTCTCAAGTCTACGAGGGATTAAAAACATACATAAATAAATGTTTTGGGAACCGGCATTTTTACAAGAAACATCAAAGCAACGAGCCTCGGAAAAACTATGGAAATATGCAGGGAAATTTCTAGAGTGTCTTGGGATTGTGCCTGTGATCTTATGAGCATGCGATCATTTCTAAATATGTTTACTTCAGAATAATAAGCACGTCAACTTACTGTAGCTCCTTGAATAAGTCGATCAAGCAAAATCGATAAATGCTGTTCGGTTAGCTCCCGTCCCTCTTTCACTCCTCAGCGGTCGGTCGGTTCGCTGTGAAAGATCCGCGCAGATGAACTGGAGGAAAATCCACTGAAGACAAATGATTGAGTGCAGCGCCATCTGTAGTTATTACTCAGCAACTACAGCACATATATAGCGTTTATTTGTTTAATTGAAAAAAAAGTACTGTTAATTTTATTTAATGTATATTTTTGTTCAATAATTTATTTGTTTGTTTATTTGTTTTAATAACATTTTAGATAATCTATTTGAGTTTTGCTTAAGTATATGTTATGTGAATTATTTTATTGTTTTTCTTATCATTTTTGTTGTTTGTTTAGTTTATATTACTTTATTCATTCATTTTCCTTCGGCTTAGTCCCTTTATTCATCTTCGGTCGCCACAGCGGAAGGAACTACCAACTTATCCAGCATATGTTTTACGCAGCTGATGCCCTTCCAGTTGCAACACAGTACTGGGAAACACCCATGCACTCTCATTCACACACATAAACTATGGCCAATTTAGTTTATTCAGTTCACCTTTACTGCATGTTTTTGGACTGTGGGGGAAACTGGAGCGCCCGGAGGAAACCCACACCAACATGGGGAGAACATCCACACTCCGTATAAAAATACCAACTGACCTAGCTGGGGCTCAAACCAGCGACCTTCTTGCTGTGAGCCAACAGTGCAACCTCTGAGCCACCATGTCGCCTATTTTACTTTATTTAAATATTTAATTTTAGTTTTTAACATTTATTTTCAAGAAAATTCCACATATATTACTAGTAATCACTTTTATATAGCATAATAAGGATTTTTAATTAAATAATTTGTTTCTTTCCATTTAATACTATACTAGATCATCATAAATATACATTTACATATTTTAAAACTTTAGGTAACAAAGGTAAAATAGCAAAACTCATACATCACTAAAACAAATATATATGATGAAAAGTGAATAAAATGTTACTGATATATTGAAATACTGTGGTACTGATACCTTCATCTACATACAGACTGGTTTCTTGAACATTACAATGAGTTCACTGTACTCAAATGGCCTCCACAGTCACCAGAACTCAATCCAATAGACCACCTTTGGGATGTGGTGGAAAGGGAAATTCGCATCATGGATGTGCAGCCAACAAATCTGCAGCAACTGCGGGATGCTATCATGTCAATATGGACCAAAATCTCTGAGGAATATTTCCAGTACCTTGTTGAATCGATGCTACGAAGGATTAAGGCAGTTCTGAAGGCAAAAGTGGGTCCAACTTGCTATTAGTAAGGTATACCTAATAAAGTGGCCAGTGAGTGTATTAGGATTTATTTTATTTATATTTTGTTTAGATATTATTATTATTATCATCATTAATATTATTGTTATAATTTTCCTCTATATTGTCTGTTATTAATTTTGAACATGTTTGTTGTTTAAAGTATTAAGAATTAAAAAAATAATAAAACATGTACTTTGACTTTTTTGTTTAACTATATAAAGATGCATATCCCAAACATGGCGATAACAACAACAAATCATAAACAATGTACATTTTAACAAACAATCGGCAGAGGGCGCTGTTTCCTTACTTTTGAAAAAAATGCCCATTCTCCGTTTGCAGACCGCTCTTGATGACGTAATGACGTATTGCATATTACGCGGCGCGCAGGCAACGTTTTCATGAGTACAAAAACAATCATGTGTTTTTGAATAAGTATATTACTTAGAGTGATATTGTATTGCATATGGTATCAAAAGGTACATTTTACTGAAGTGAAGAACGGCATATTATTGTTATCAGTATTTATTTATTCGAAATATTGTGGAATTGTGTGTTCTGATACAGTAACGTTAACTTAAATGCGTTTTTGTGATTCATCACATTCTGCCTCAACAAAAACAAAATCAAAACGTCTGCTGTTTACAGAAAACCGTGACACTAAAACAATAGTTTGTACTGTCAGCTTAGCTTTGTTTCAAGGGCAAGTTCCTAAACCCACGACTGTTGAACTCTTTTTAAAGTTTTAGTTGGGTCAATGTGAATGTTAAAACCTTCATACACACAGGCAGTTTCTCGTGGGCATTTTAGCCATGCTGCAGTCTTTCAAGCTCTTCTACAGCAGTAACCTGATGTTTTCTCGCTCCTGCTCCGGATATGTGTCTCGAACGAGGTCTGTCACGGTTTATTTCTAATATTAGATAAGTTGCCATGTCATACTTGAGTTATTTTACATAAAAATAAGATATTGAGGGAAAGGTGGTTTTGTATTCACACATTCGCTCAGTGACAGGGTCCCTATATTGTTTTCCATGCTACTTTGAATATTTGGTCACAGTACTGATATTTTAATAGCATGAAAGTATGACTTCACAACAAGATTAACATTAGCAATATTTTACTGAGTGTGCAAAATGTTGTATTTTAATAGTCATTGGCTGCTAATATGATTTCTTTAAGAATTTGCAAAGAATACTTTTTTGAAAATGAAATATTAAAGAGCCCATATTATGGGTTTTTGAAAATGTCCTTCCATGTAGTGTGTAACACAGCTCTAAGTGAAGTGAAATATCCAGCTAAGGCTTAAATCTGTAAGTGTACAGTGTTTAAAACTATTGATTCATCTATAAAAGAGTCGATTCATAGTGCTTCAAACGAGTCGTCTTGATAACGAGTCATTAGGTGTTTCGTGATGACGCAGCTACGAAACACAAGTAGTTGGGCGCGCAAACCCGGGAGATTTGAAACCTGCGGCCCCGCCCACTAACAGAAAAAAAAGTCTCACACACACACAGAGACACACACAGACACCGGTCGAATAAAGTCACGCTGTGGAGATGGATATTATGGACAGTCTGATCAAAGATGAAACATCAGCAATATAGCCCAGCCTTGAGCAGTTCTGAGTGCTTCTGAAAACTATATGCTTTCAAAGAAGACTTCTTCAGTTTGTTAAAGGAAGGATCAGTATAGACTGTCAGAACATGGATCAGTGGATCATGAATCAGTTTCTACCCCCATTTCACAAGTGTAAGTAAGTGCGATTAAAATTATTGCCTCGTTTACTCTAGCTTGCAAATTATGTATTTAGTTGTGTTTTGTTACTTGTAACTGCGTGTGCTGTATCAGGTTAACTCTTTATATTCTCATATCGCGTGTAAAGCCACGTTGAAAACGCGACGCGTGCCGCTTTGATTACGGATCGTCAGCTGTTTACACACATGCAACGGACAAGTTTCAAAATATTTCAGCTCAATATTATTGTCTCCTCGTGTGTGTGTAACGCACGGGTATTCGCGGATATAACTGAGCGCCGCTCCTCTATGGACGCGCCGGCCCTGTGTGTGTGTGTGTGTGTCTCCTCGTGTGTGTAACGCACAGGTATTCGTGGATATAACTGAGCGCCGCGCCCTCTCTATTCAGCCGGTCCTCTATGGACGCGCAGGCCCTGTGTGTGTGTTTGTGTGTGTGTGTGAAAAGAGCAAGAAGACGGTGACCTCCTCGCCAGTTCTTGGACTTTTTGCTCAATAAAATAGTTCGTCGTCAGTATTTTCTAGTCCATCGTCTGTGTTTACATTCACCCACTGGCAGCCAAAATCCACTATGAAGCGTGTATGCACTGTGACTACTTTTATATTGTAGATTAGCAGCTGGGCATTTCACTCTCGCGCTGAAGCCTTGTCCGTGTCGACCAATCGCAGCAGGCTGTCATCGGTCCAATCAGCGCAGATTAGCTTCGCGCTGAGGAGGGGTTTGGGAACAAATGAATCGCTGAACGATTCATATGAGAGTCGCTGGAATAATTAGGTAAAAATAAATGCAGATTATAAGACCATCAAAGTGTTTTTTGACCTTGCATGCATATTAGACTGTTGTTGGAGACCCTTACAACCTAAATATGACCCTATTTCATGTATAATATGGGCTCTTTAAGGAGAAAGTCCAAATGTGTGAATATAAAACCAACTTTACCTCAATATATAAGGTAAACATTGTTACATTACAAAAGTAAATTGGCAAATTACTTTAACAAACATCACAAAACCTGTCAAGAGTTGTTTATGTTCTATACACAAAATTTAGTAAAAACTAAAGAGTTAACATACTTTTTTCATGCTGTTCTAACACAAATCGATTGTGTGGAACCCAGCATTTTTTTACAGTGTATATTGAATAAAGATAAGAATTTATATTTGACAATTTAACGTGACATTTGTACAGAATTTGTAATTAATTCTGTCAGGTCAAAAAAATAAATAAAATCAAATATCAATGAGTTTATAATGCAAACATGAAACAGTCTTAAAACAGGTTTTGTTTTCATTTGTTAAATTCATTTTTAGGTGAATTAAATAATTAGCAGAAATTAAAATCCACCTCTTTCCACATTTACTTAATATTTTACTTTCAAATTACTGATAATAATTATTAAGTGTTATATGTAATTACTATTTCTTTATTGCGTAATATTATGTCAAATGTTTACGTTTAGGTATCTTATGAGATTAAAGGAAGACGATGAGGCATGTCGAGAGGCGTTGAAATCTGGCAACGTTTTACTGTATCATAAACTTGCTCCTCTACTGCAGAAGACCAGAAGTGGGGTTTGCAAAGTGGCTTCTTTCAAAACTGCAGGTCTCAGTACAACACTATATGTATATTTCCATCACAAAAGTTAGAAGATACTGGATGTAAATTTATATTTTGTGTTTCCCTATGTCTCTAGATTTGGAACAAATTCTTGAGAAGGTTGGAAGGGGCAAACACTTTGTTAATGAATCACTGCTTCTGGGATGCACCGATAAGGGCGAACCACAGTTCTCTCTGGAAGTGGGTCAGTTAAAACACACTGTAAAAAAAATATCATTAAAAAAAAAGGTCAAATGACTGGCTGCCAAACAAAAGCCATAATATTATGGTAAAATTTCTTTGTTGAAATAAAGTGCAAAAAATAATAAATGTACAGATATTTTCATTAAAATGTTTACAGAAAAACACTGTTATTTTACAGACTTTTCCTAGATTATTACGATCAAATCCGTTTAAAAAAGTTACACACTAAGAGTTTTATAAAGAAACACTGTTATTTCACAAACTTTTCCTAGATTATTATAATCGAACACCATCAATAAAGTGACTGCACTAAAAGTTCAAGAGAAAACAATATTATTTAAAAGAATTTTATCTCTCAATCATTACAATTAAACACCTTTAATAAAATGCCAAGACATGCTCATGGTTGTAATTTAACAGTATTTTGGACCAAAATGTCTGGAAAAAAACAACAAATGAGATACAACTGATTAAAATTCTCACAACTTTAAGATTACAGTTGTTGCATTTTATTGAATAGTATTTATATAAAACATGTATGGAATAATTCTTGTAAAAAGATGTAAAATAAGTCTCTGATGTCCCTAGAGCAGGGGTGTCAAACTCAATTCCTGAAGGGCCGCAGCCCTGCACAGTTTAGTTCCAACACACTTACCTGTAGGTTTCAAACAAGCCTGAAGGACTTACTTAGTTTGATCTGATGTGTTTTATTAGTGTTAAAGCTAAACTTTGCAGAGCTGCGGCCCTCCAGGAACTGAGTTTGACACCTGTGCACTAGAGTGTCTATGGCTGTTTCTCAAAATGTGTTCTTCAGCAATCTTGCATCATTGTGTTCTTGGGTAACGTCATCATCAATCACCAAAGTTAAGTTCCAAAACTCAAGACCGCAAGAATGGAGGCTGCATGAAAGTTCCTGGATGTATTCTTGATATTGAGGATGCGTCGATACAGACATGAGTGCAAAACTTGCTTGAGAAGTCCCAGCAGTGTTGAAGATTGGGTGGTTTTGAATTTGCTTGTGCGGGTGAAAAATGACATAGGCAGGTAGAGAAAATTTGGGCAGCTTTGAAACGTCCAAATTTTCTGTTAAAACGCGTGAAGGTCATGTGACCATCAAGAAGAATGCAGCATCTCATTTCTCACAGGACAAGTTTTGTGTTCTTGTGGTCTGAGTTCGTTCTTCTGAGGTAACCTAGCAAGACCGCTCTCCACAAGAACGCAAGTCCATTCTCTGCGTTCTTGAAATTGAGAAACAGCCTATGTGAAGTTTCAGCTCAAAAAAAGCCCACAGATAATGTTTACAACTCTTTGAAACTGTCACTTTTACACTTTGATTCTAATTGTGCTGTCTTGGTGACTGTCACTTTATATTCAAATAGATTGCAGATTCTTTTCAAAAAAGGGCAGAGCTTCAAATGCCTGTGTTTCAGATAGTGGTAGATTTAAAAACAAAACTAACGTCCTATGTTTATGAAGGAGAGCTGTCACTAATGGGCGGGGCTTTCCCCCTTTGAGGACATATACAAAGGGGGAATGTCAGTCAAAGTGTTTCTGCAGACTGTTTTTATCAAGTGTTTTTATAAATAAATAAAATGAATACTTTTTACCATTAGAAGCTGGTTATATTCATAGACTGGTGCCACACAACTGTATTTAAACCCCTTATAAACTATAATAAAGATTTTTGCATAATTTGTCCCCTAATAGTAATAAAAAATATATATATTTTTGAAATACAAACTTGATATTTACAGGTTTTTTTATATGACATTTTGTATGCGTTGTGTTCTCTCATGGAGATGTCTTCTCACTGTAGGTGATGTAGAGCGCAGTACATTGGAGCAGGAGTGCAAAGGTACATTTGTGGACCTCAGAAAAGCTTTCTTCATGATAACTGCATCAGAGTCTTCTCTTGCGGCAAAAGTATGTACACTAAAAATGAACTTCACTAAAAAAGTGATTTGACCTGTTGTAATTGGAAACTGTTAAAATTACATTTTTGCCTTTAAAACCTATTATTTACATATTGTGAAATGACAAACAGTTACATTACAGCATATTTTACCATAAGATGACATTGTGTACTTGAAAGGAGGAGAACAGTTTAAAAGAGAAAATTAAAAAGAAAGAAACCAAGAAACAAAAAAGGGACACACTTTCAGCAAATCCCAGAAAATATATGGTTGTATCAAATTGAATTTTTGCATTTAGAGGGGACCTATTATGCCCATTTTTACAAGATAATATTTTACAAAATAGGTCTCTGATGTTCCTAGAGTGTGTATGCAAAGTTTCAGCTCAAAATACTCCACTGATAATGTTTTATAACTCGTTGAAATGGCCCATTTTAGGCTTTAATCCAAACTGTGCTGTTTTGGTGACTGTCACTTTAAATTTAATTAAGACAGTGCTCTTTTGAAAAGAGGAAGCTGCTATAAACTAATGGTGGATGGCTGCTTCTCACTCAGGGCTGTTTATGCTAATGAGGTAAAGATTGCTACTAATGGGCTCGGCTTTCCTCCTCAGAGGACATGTGGACAAAGGGAAAATGTCAATCAAAGTGTTTCTACAGACTTTTTTTTAAATCTTTTTCTTTTTAAACATTGTTTTAATGATAACTTATAAAATGGCAAAACATGCTAGTTAACTTGGATCCGGAGCCTTTCAAGTTGAGTCAAATTTTTTCCAAACACAAAAACTAACATATATATTGCCCATTGTTTAAAAGAGGGGGTGAATGATTGTTTCCAATGAATTAAAGTCAGCCGTTTGCCAAAAGAGATGTAAAAGCTGTGAAGTCTTGGGATTATCATCACATCACAACGAAGATGGGCATTACAGGGTTGGAGTAACATATTTAGCTAATACAGTAGACTTTTTACAATGTACTTGACCAAATAATACAAGTGCACTTTTGATTTTGTGTCAGCTGATTTAGTTATTTCACAAAAACACACAGAAAAGGAGGTGCGTAAATTAAAGTTAGCGAGAAAAACATCAAATTTCCTTTTAATTTTCCAAATGTGTGTTATTAATACAATATTAATGTAAACAATACATATGCATGTGTTATTACTTTTTTGACCTCATCATTTCTACCCCATTTTGTACTTTAAATCACCATGGGAATGATGTTATATTTATTGTAAATGATTATTAATGCACACTATTTATAAGAAAAAAACTTTCCTTGCCTTTTGCAATGGCATACAGTGCATCCGGCAAGTATTCATATCGCTTTACGTTTTCCACATTTTTTTATGTTACAGCCTTATTCCAAAATGAATTAACTTAATTTATTTCCTCAAAATTCTACATACAATACCCCAATATGTGAAAAAATATTTTTTTAAATTGTTGCACATTTATTAAAAATAAAAAACCTGAAAAATCACATGTTCAGAAGTATTCACAGCCTTTGCTAATACTTTGTTGATGCACCTTTGGCAGAAATTACCGCCTTAAGTCTTTTTGAATATGATGCCACAAGCTCGGCACACCTGTCTTTTGGAGTTTTGCCCATTCCTCTTTGCAGTACCTCTCAAGCTCTATCAGGTTGCATGGGAAGCGACGGTGTACAGCCATTTTCGGATCTCTCTAGAGATGTTCAATAGGATTTAGGTCTGGGCTCTGGCTGGGCCACTCAAGAACAATGTTGTTTTTTTTAAAAGGGACAGGCTCTCCTCCGATGGCACCAGACCAATGGCTTTTGTAGTGCTACGGGGCAGCCCACCATCAGGAACCAATCAGGAAGTTTCAGAGTTTGCCAAAGCAGTGGCATCACCTACTACCCTAAAGTAAGCAGATGCTTTTCAATGTGTTAGACAACACAAACTGTTACTCTGCACATGCGGGACATTTGATAAGGACTGGCATTCTGATTTCTTTTTTAAAAATCCAGTAGTGTTTATTATGAAGTCTGCATCAAAAGAGCAATATCAGCAAATAGATTGTACCAGTAATCAGATACAATACTTTTTAAAGACTAATCTCATGCTAGCAATTAAGATGTTTGAAGGTTTTGAAATGGTTATTTTACCCAAAATTGAAAATTCTGAAATTGATTATTCACTGTCATGTTATTTCCAAGCCTTTTATTCATCTTCAGAACACAAATGAAGATATCTTTAATCAAATCAGAGCAATTTCTCCATAGTAAAAACAAATTGGTTACACATAATGTAATTGCCTACATCAACTAAGAATATACTCTATATATGTTCTATAACATTTATTAATGCATTATTAAAAATCCAATGTTGTGCTTAAGCATTGCGAGTTAACAAGAACTAACAACAATGAACTTTATTATACCTAACGTTAACAAAGATGAATAACTACTGTAATAAATGTATTGTTTATGTTAGGAGTTACATTAACTAAGATGAACTAATGGAATCTTAATGTGACCAATTTATACCATGTTTAATGATATTACTTGAATTTCTCATTAAATATCCTTTAATTTGTCCACTAACTGCATGAACACATCTCTGTGCAGATGTCTCCAGTGGTGATTGTTCTGGTGTCTGATGGGAGCAGGTGTCTACTGGCACGACAGGCCATGTTTCCTCCAGGCATGTACAGTGCGCTCTCTGGCTTCTGTGACATGGGTAAGGCATGCTTTATTAGCAGGACAAAAGTACATGATTTAAAACATGTTTTAGTTTTGAAAGTACAAAATTTAAAAATGTATTTTTATTACCAAAACTTGCCATGTATTGATAGTAATCATACTGATAACTGATGACTGCAACCAAGATTTGAAACAAAAATTAATAAAAAGATGTACCATGTACAGTCATGTACAAACCTTTGGGAACTTAAGTGAATTCCATGGTTTTCAGGATGAGGTCTGGGGTCGGTTGCACTAGCAAGGCGTAAGTCAAAATGTAGCCTAGTTGTGACTTACAGAGACTCTAAGTTACAACTTACACACTACTAAATATTTTGTGTTGTACCATGGAACTTGGTTTAAACGTTACGCTATACTCTAACTAAATATTTACGGAAGCATCTCCCCATGTTTAATGGTAGAAAAGAGATTACAGCAAGACTAGTTTACATTGCACATTGAGGAGCTCATGACAATAACGATCTCCTCTACTCTCAGCCTTATTTTCTTCCCAAATCTCTTTTTATTTTCTGTCAAGGAGTGTTTTCTGTTAATTGTTCCCATCAATTAAAATCAGAATTTCTTCATGACTGAGTTCTTTTCCCTGCTTTTTTCCCTTGCATGTGTAGGATATTTTAAAAAAATCAAGTTTAATGTTTTAATAACTTCACGTGTATTTCGCATGCATTTACAGCTCGTGCATTGTCTGTTATAGTGACTAACTTTAATGTAATGTTACTACTACCACTATACAGGCTACTATAAAAATATAAGATGTTATTTCATTTTCATAGGACAGTCATATATAGATGCATTAGTTGCAGAATTTTAAAGCAGTTTAATGATTGAAATGCTTCTTATTGAATATTATGTGATTCAATGCTACTATGCATGACTTAACTATGGTTTGCCTTAAGAACATGTGGTGCAACCGAAGTAAGAACAAATTTAGTCACAAACTAAAACTAGAAGTTACTAAGCCTCTAATGAGGACTTTACATTCCATTTTAAGAATTAACTTACGAACAACTGGTGCAACCTTACCCTGGACTGGCCAACTGGATTACTTACTTACTGACTAGATTACCAATGCGATAACACAGCAATATGTCAATTTTTAGTGGCTAATTTTTATAACTTTGTATGACCTCTTTCAAACAATTTAGTACGAATTGCTCCTCCCCAATGAAGGTTGGGTTTAGGGGTGGGGTTTGGTGCCACGCCTTCTTTTAAAAATCGTTTTTTAAAAACAAAAGTACACATTTTCAAAACTACTTAGTAAATTACAATTCCTGAGCAAAACTACTCAATTACAGTCATTTGAGTATTTGTAATTTGTTACTTTACACCACTGGGTTAAACGCAAATTTTTAACTATTGTAGAGTTGTAAACGAGCATATTTCAATTAGGTTATTTTGACCTGATGTATTTTCTGAAATCATGTTGCAGGAGAGTCAGTGGAGGAGGCGCTGCACAGAGAGGTAGCAGAAGAGGTGGGCTTAGAGGTGGAGAATCTTCAGTACTCTGGATCACAGCACTGGCCATTCCCACAAAGCTCTTTTATGTTGGCTTGCCACGCCATGGTAAACCCAAACAAAACACAGGTGAGACCTGCACAATGCCTTTAACTGCTTATTATATTTAGACACAACTTATTATATTAATAGTCAAAACACAGTGTGTACTGTGCATATTTATTATGTACTGTATATATATAAATACACCCATACATACATATATTTGAGAACATGTTTATTTATATTTACAAAATGTATATTAATAATAATAATAATAATAATAAATAGTACTATATAAATTTGAATATTGGTGGCACAGTGGCTCAGTGGTTAGCGCGTTCGCCTCACAGCAAGAAGGTTGCTGGTTTGAGTCCCAGCTGGGTCAGTTGGCATTTCTGTTTGGAGTGTGCATGTTCTCCCTGTGTTTGCGTGGGTGTGCATGTTCTCCCTGTGTTTGCGTGGGTTTCCTCTGGGTGCTCCGGTTTCCCCCACACGTAAAAGACATGTGGTATAGGTGAATTGGGTAAACTAAATTGTCCGTAGTGTATGTGTGTGAATGACTGTGTATAGATGTTTCCCAATGATGGGTTGCAGCTGGAAGGGCATTCACTGCGTAAAACGTATGCTGGATAAGTTGGTGGTTCATTCCACTGTGGCAACCCCGGATTAATAAAGGGACTAAGCCGAAAAGAAAATGAACATGCAAACTCCACACAGAAACGCCAACTGACCCAGCTGAGGCTCGAACCAGCGACCTTCTTGCTGTGAAGCGACAGCACTAATTAAGGCTAGAGTAATAATTTTAAACTACAAACAGTAACAAAGCAGCTATTTAAAATTTTATTATTTAACAGTTTACCTTTTTTTTCTTATTTAATAAATGCCGCCTTGATGAACAGAGTAATTTTTCTTTAAAGAAAAAAACATTAACAAAAAAACTCACCCCAAACTTTTGACCAGTAGTATGTATGTATATATATATAATATATAATTTATATATATATATATATATATATATATATATATATATATATATATATATATATAATTTTTTGGTACTATTGTAAATTGTATAATTTGTACATGATATTTTAGTAATGTTTAATACATTTATCAATGTATGTTATTTACTTTTTATTATTAATTTTATTTATCTATCAGCAAACCTGATAGTGAAGAACTTTTTGTCAGGGCTATTTTTAGTTAAATGAGATGAATGTATTTGCTTTGAATCACAGCTGTAATCTAAATTATTTGTTAACATATTTGGTAAAACATTAACAGTATTCTTGTCAGTTTTATTTTCAAATACTAACATGTTTAGAGGTCAGTTACTGTTTTTGACTGTTTTGACTTTAAAATATTCAGACCTTTCAAAATATATTCCCATTTACTCCAATGACAGCAGGGTAAAGAGAGACATTGCTGTGTTTTAACCACTTTCACTGTGTTAATGCATAGATGAATATAGACAAGGCTGAACTTGAGGATGCTCGCTGGTTCACTTTAGAAGAAATAACAACAGCACTGCAGAATCCTCCACGCAAACCCAGAGAAGAGCCACCTGTGTTCTGGGTCCCTCCTTCTTACGCCATCGCCAATCAGCTCATTCAGGAATGGGCCAATCAGCAACAACTATTAAGAAATGCACATGGACTCAAGTAACCACACAACTACATGCAGTGATTTATTAATAATATAGGATCTTGATGCAAAAATCTGAAATATTTTTGTTTTGTGCAGATAAACAGTTGAAGTCGGAATTATTAGCCCTCCTAAATTATTAGCCCTCCTGTACATTTTTTTCCTAATTTCTGTTTAAAGGAGAGATTTTTCCAACACATTTCTAAACATAATAGTTTTAATAACTCATTTCTAATAACTGATTTATTTTGTCTTTGCCATGATGACAGTACAGAACATTTGACTAGATATTTTTCAAGACACTTCTATACAGCTTAAAGTGACATTTAAAAGCTGAACTAGGTTAATAAGGCAAGTTGGGATAATTAGGCAAGTAATTGTACAACAGTGTTTTGTTCTGTAGACAATCGAAAAATAAATATTGCTTAGGGGGCTAATACTGTTGACCTTAAACTGGTTTTTAAAAAATGAAGACTTAAATTTTTTTTTTTTTTAATTTAAATTAAAAAAAAATTAAAAAGACTTTCTTCAGAAGAAAAAATATTATAGGAAATACTGAAAAAGATTCTTGAATCCATTAAAATAACTTGAGAAATATTTGAAAAATAATAAATATTGTGCTGGAGGGTGAATAATTTTGCCCTCAACTGTATTTTTTGTGATTATCCAGAAGTCACTCTACTTGACATCTTCAAGAGATTTAAAATAAGAACTTTTAATATTCTTTGAGTACTGGGACTTGAAAAATTATGAAAATACATATGAATTATAAAGATAATTGTATCTGAAAAGGGATTTAAAACAGTAGGAAAACATTGCACATCTACCTCAATTAGTATTAATTTCAGCATTTTCCTTTAGTATAGTCATTGATGACGCTATGGGGAAACCGTTTTCTTCTTACAAACTGAAGCCTGATTGGCTAAACAATATTACATACAGTGTATAGTGCAGTTCAACCTTAAACTCAAAGTGGGAACATGCAGTATTTAATACTATGCATGGTGCTGTCTATTTCAGAGTATTTTTTTTCCACTTGTGCTTTTCAGTAATAAGAAGATATCCAGAGACTGTAACATTTTAATAAGCATGTTTTATCATGTGATTTTTAATTATTTGACAATAAATTCAACTGAATGAAAGAAAGCTGATGTGGACATTTATCATAAATATGATAGTAATTGATAGCCTAAAATAAAGTAAGTCTGGCTTGAGTTACTTAAGCAGTTTGTTCTGTAAAAGACATTATAGAAAAATGGATGTTATTTTTTGGGGAGGAGGGGTATATATATATATATATATATATATATATATATATATATAAATAAAATGAAACTTTTTTTAATATGTATAATTTTTATACTTTTTTTGTAAAACAACATTTTTTAAGAAAATAGCAGTCTGTAAAAAAAATTTTGTAAGTGCAATTTTTACTGCACTACCGTAAATACATCCTATGTTGTGACATAGCAAAAAAAAAAAAAAAAACCTTTATTAACCCCACATTAAAAACCTGTTAAGTAAATAAATAAAGTGAACCATTTAAATCCAAGTCTTGTTTAAACTTTAGAAAGTTAGCTCTCGTTATTTTTGATCGGACGACTGACATCATATTTATAGTTCATTAGACATCACATACCTGCCCAGAGCATCATTATTTTTATGTAACTGAGTACATGTGCTAAAAAATAATATTTCATGAAAAAAACATTAATATTGCCAAAAAATGAAGGTAACGCCAGTGACAAAAGAATACTACATGTGATATTTAAATAGATGTACACAAACTATGTGGCCTCACAGCAAGTCACTGGTTCAAGTCCCGGCTGGGTCAGTTGGCATTTCTGTGTGGAGTTTGCATGTGCTCCCCGTATTCGCATGGGTTTCCTTCAGGTGCTCAGGGTTGCGGCTTGAATAGTGACTGAAGGAAAATGAATGAATTAAGACACATTTGTGTTTTTCAAGTCAAAAGGTAATTTATTTTAATGTGGTCTAAGTTTAAATGCAAAAGAAAATCAGATTTTTAGACATTTTGTCAAAAACAAAACTTGATAGTCTATCTATCTATCTATCTATCTATCTATCTATCTATCTATCTATCTATCTATCTATCTATCTATCTATCTATCTATCTACTGTATCTCTCTCTCTCTCTCTCTCTCTCTCTCTCTCTCTCTCTCTCTCTCTATATATATATATATATATATATATATATATATATATATATATATATATATATATATATATATATATATATATATATATATATTTTTTTTTTTTTTTTTTTTTTTTTTTTTTTTTATACTCGGACTTGTACAATAACAGGGAAATTTGACAATTACATCTCTTAAGTGTAAAGAGAACATACAGAGGACAAGAAATAATAACAATAACTCGAAAATAAAACAAGGTTGTCATAATGTATCAAAAAAATTTCACTTTTCTTGTGGAGATTACAGCGAAAGGAGATTCAAGCCATTTCTGCTTTTGAAAAAGAAAAATTCATTCAGTATAAAAAATTAACAATGTATTCAAAAGATAAAAACTTGGGATAAAAATAAAATGTCTAAGGACAAAAGTGTGTGTCAAATTTGTAAACTTTAAAGGGCACCTATTTTACCGCTTTTTCAAGATTTAGGATAAGTTTTTTGTGTCTCCAGAATGTGTCTGTAAAGTTTCAGCTCAAAATACCCATCAGATTATTTATTAGACCTTTCCGAATGTTGGAATTTTCTGCTGTAAACACAAGCTGTTTTTGTTGCCTGTGCCTTTAATGCCTTTAATGCTAGTTCTCCCCATCCACACAATCTCCGCCACGGCTGAGTCAGATAAACAGCACAGTGACAGACATGAAGTAAGCAGATCTCACGTCACGTTTGTGAGAAATACTAGTAAGTACTTTACCTATGATTATTTGATGTGGAGGTAATTCTGCAACGATGAGTCACACACAATGTTGTTATAAAGTTCACGCACACACAGACGCACAGTGGACACACACAGCACGTGTGTTTAACTTTGCACTGTTTTTGCATGCAAATGTAACTGGATACACCGTCACCTTAGAAATATAATGTTCTATCTGCGTTCTGAATGATTTTGAGATATTGAGCTTCAAAATTTTTGCATTCCATATAGCAAACAGTATGTGTGTAACATTTGTTTTTTAAATAAAGTCTTAAATTGTAAGCAACTTATAAAAAAAACATCCCATAATGTAAATAAGTTGTCATTTAATAAGAATATGTCAATAACTAAATTTTGACAAAAATGTCAGATAGAACCTTATAATTCTAAGGTAACGTTAATATCCACTGCTGTATGGACATCTGTTAAGTTAATGTACAAAATAAACCTGATTTAACGTCCACAAACCGACATTGAAGCATCTTCTTTTATAATTGTGCTAACAAGACGGTAAAATCACTGTAATTTATTACAAACATGTACTGTTTTAAAATGTTTTAAACTTGTAAAACTCATTCTTGATCACATTTGATGATGATTGATGATCACAGAGCGCCGAACAGATCTTCAATGTTAATACGCGGCTGTCAATCAATTCGGTGGGTGGAGAAACCCACCTACGTTATGTTATGGTCTGCCTCAAAATGGGAGGGATTTGGATCCTATTTTAACATCAGGAAATGTAAAAAAAAAAAAAAAGTCGTATTGTCTTTATATCACCCCAACATGACTGTGGACACACTATACCTACACACAGTTCTGTCCAAACAGTTTACAAAAGATGATTTTCATCATAGGTGCCCTTTAAAACATAACCCAAAATCTTTTTGTTACACCACATTCAAAAACAAATGGGGAGCTGTTTTTTAGACAATTCCACAAAACGAACAAGATGCATCAACATCAGCATATTTTGATAATGATTGATTAATAGGGTACATTTTGTGCAAAATTGTGTCTGTGGACTTGCATCAGATTGAATATCCTTCGTCACGTGCTTACAAATGTCTCTCCCGCACACTTGATGGCGCCGATGCACAAAACCACTCACTATTCTGTCAGAAGAAGTATGGTAGTCAAGATGGACGCTGAGCTGTTGTTGTTTTTGGTTTCTGAGAACAAGGAACTGTTTGATAAGAACCACAGCGAGTACAAAAACACGAAACGGAAAGAAGCGCTCTGGCAAGGAATAGCAGACAAAATGGGAGTCGACGGTGAGTTTTGTTTTGCTGCAGCTTGTTGTGTAGCGGTGCAGACGGCGCGCTAAAACACCCATCATCACCAAACGTTTGTGCGTTTGTTTGTGTAGTGGAAGAGGTGAAAGCTAAATGGAAAAACCTCAGAGACACATACACCAGGAAAAAGCGATTGGAGCAGGACGGCAGTCGGAGTGGACGAGCAGCTAAGAAAAAGAAGCAATGGAAATATATGAGAGTGATGGACTTTCTAGATCCCGCCACAGAACACAGAAGGTATCTGAGGGGATTTAAACATGTAAAACCTTTCTCACAAGTCCAGTGATATAACAGTGCTAGCAGGGAGTTTATTTCACTAAATGTCAAAAATTGACAGACAAGTGTTCTGTGTGATATTGGTTATTTTCTAAAATTATTGGGGCAAAGTTGGTTTTATATTGGCGACTTTCTCCTTTATAATAACATTAAAGAAAAGTATTATTTGCAATTTCTAAATTGGGTAATCATATTATCAGCCAATGAAATGTATACACTACCTGACAAAAGTCTTGTTGCCTATCTAAGTTTTAGGAAAAACAAATAATAATTTGACTTCTAGTTGACCATTTGGTATCAGAAGTGGCTTATTTGAAAGGCAACAAAATATGCACAATGAAAGGCAATAAAATATGCACAATTTTAATTACTTAATTAGGACAGTAAGGTCTGACTTTGCTTAAGAGCAATTCCGTGCAAATGTCAACTTTGCCATGAAAAAAATTAAATTTTCACCAAAATACAAAAACCGTTTCTGGGTTTTTTGGGTAAGCAAGTATTTTACAGTACTTCAGAAATACTCAAAAATGCATATGTCAAGGTTTTCAAACTATTATATTTGATTTACCAAAGTCACACAAGTGGCAATTTCACATCTGTCACATCCATAACGGAGAGATTTCGTATCCATAACGACACTTTTTCCTCATAAATGTGAAAATATTAAATAAAATAAAACCAAAAATGTTTTTATTCTAGTGAGCCAACTCTTACACTTTTGATTATCATTGTTTCTTTTGGGTTGTGCAGTTTAATTCACAGAATTTCTACAAAGTATGTTGTATACTGTAAACCTGCAGGCTTTTTTTGTCACATCCATAATGCACGTTTATTTTTCTTGTTTAAAGTACAAAACAGGATTACAGATTGATAATTTTCTGGTCCTGTTACCCTGTGGTCAGTTGTTCTGGAAAATATAAACAGAAGTTTCAATATAATATTAACGTATACTTTCTATGTGAATTTATGTTTTGAGTTTTTACTGTGAATGTCACATCTATAACACTGGAATTGCTCTTAGACAAAAGTCTTGTCACTTAACAGAAATAATGTACAGTATAGAATATAAAGTCATGGTGCAGTGGAAAAAGAAATAATATTGTGTTTGACTCCCATGAGCTTGGAGGACTGCATCCATACATCTCTGCAATGACTCAAATAACTTAATAAAGTCATCTGGAATGGCAAAGAAAGCTTTCTTGCAGGACTCCCAAAGTTCATCAAGTTTCTTTGGATTTATCTTCAATGCCTCCTCCATTTTAACCCAGACATGCTCAATAATGTTTCTGTCTGCTAACTGGGTTGGCCAATCCTGAAGCACCTTGACCTTTTTTGATGTGGAGGCTGAAATATGAGAAGCGATATCCTGCTGAAGAGTTTGCCCTCTCCTGTGGTTTGTAATAAAATGGGCAGCACAAATACCTTGATACCTCAGGCTTTTGATGTTGCCATCCACTTTACAGATCTCTCACACACCCCTATACTGAATGTAACCCCAAACCATGATTTTTCCTTCACCAAACTTGACTAATTTATGTCAGAATCTTGGGTCCATGCGGGTTCCAATAGGTCTTCTGCAGTATTTGTGATGATTGTGATGCAGTTCAACAGATGATTCATCAGAAAAATCCACCTTCTGCCAATGCTCAACTAGAAGTCAAGTAATTATATATTTTATTTGTTATTATCTCTTAAAACTGGGATCAACAACAAGATTTTTGTTAGGTAGTGTATAGTGCTGTCATGATTGCATGCGATTTCAGACTGAATATTTCAATTAAAGAGAGCGTGCCGCAAGTTGTCACTGAACAAATATGCGAATGAAAACTTAACTTTACCTCAGTTTTTAGTTGGTTCTTCTTTTGCAAATTGAACTTCTGAACTTCTCTCCAAGATATTTTTGTAACTATGTTCAAAGTTGTACATTACTAAACCACTTGATAAACTACTTGAATGAACTTAATCTCTCATTTTTAGTGACAAACTTCACATTAAGAAATATATTACTTCAGGTCTGGCTTTAAAAGTTGTCCAGTTCTTATAAACACCCCATCTGTATTTTGGCTATTGAGGTAAAGTTTACATTTACATTTAGTCATTTAGCAGACGCTTTTATCCAAAGCGACTTACAAATGAGTTGGTTTTATATTTGCACATTAGTTCATTTTTTAACAGTGACAACTTGTGACACGCTCCCTATATTGTTTACCTCACTGCTACTTTATATATTTGGTGTAAAATTTAATGTAAGTATTATTTCAAAACAACGTTGGGACTATTTAAGTGACTGAAAAATGTTGTACTTGGATACTCATTGCCTGCTAGTATGATTTCCCTGTTTAGAGTGTGCAAAGAATATTTTTATGAAATTATATTAAGGAGAAAGTCAGTGTGCGAATTTAAAAACAACTTTACCTTAATCTAGACTTCTTTCACTAACGTTAACTTCAAAGATATTTTATTGATATACTATTTTAATGCATTCAATCTCACATTTAGTGACAAACCTCACACTAAGAACATAAGTAATATCTAAGTAATATCGTGCTCTTAAAAGGTCTGCCTTTAAAAGTTTACCGTATCTCTATTTTATCTATTAAGGTAAATTTGGTTTTATAATTGCACATTTGTTTATTTTTTTAACAGTAACAACTTGAAATTCGGTCTGAAATTGCATGCAAGTATGACATCAAAACAACATTAGCACTAATTAATCGACTGAACAATATTATACTTTGATAGTCATTGGGCGCTTGAATAATTTACCTATTTAGAATTTGAATAAGAAGAATGCTTTTCTGAAATTATATTATTAAGGATAAATTACAAATGTGCAAAATTTAAAACTAACTTTGCCCCAATATCTTATCTGTCGAGAAAATGAATGGAGTTTTTACTTCCAAAAAGCACAACTGTAGCTCCCTATAGTCTTTTACGATAATTTGCTGTGGTGTTTTCAGGCAATGTACAGATTAGTTTAGGGTAATACAATAGTACTCGTAATGTTTCGGCAAATTTCTACACATGCCTTTTTGTTGCAATGCAGATTTCTGAATTTATTTTTTCTAAAAATATGACAAATACAAAAAAAAATTGTTAATTCTGAAGCCAAAATTGGAACTAAATTAATAAAATAACTTAAGATCATAGCAAAAATGAGTACACCGCAACTAATTTGAATTAAATATTAAATAAAATTTTAATAGAGGACATTAAGACAACCATGAAAATATTGAAACACCTCTATTATGCACTATTATGTGTTTAGTTTTAGTATGTTTCAATCTATAAAGATCTGGTAATGCTTTCAAATAAAATATTTACTGTATCGTCAATAGCTTTTTTTTTTTTTATTTTGCATAAAAGAACAATTGGCCGAAATAAATATTTTCCCACCAAATATTGGTTAAACATTTTCTTAGGTAAAAACATCAGTATTGAGTAGGCCCACATGGAATCTGCGGGCACAGAAATCCGCAGATTTTTAGCCCATCTTTGAGTTCGTGTATTAACTTGTGTAAATGTTATATTTATTAATTTTTTAAATTAATTTCACTAATATTATTGTGATAATAATAGTAATAATAAAATGTTCATTTGATTTATTTACAGTTCAGTTTGTAGAGGAATATTTTCTGTCTTCTAGTAGGGATATTATTTAAGACTTGCTTTGTTTACCAAATAAGTGGATCTAATTGGATTTGCATTGTAAACATTAAATAAAGGTCTAAAAAAAGTATTATTCTTTATTTCATATATTAAGTTTTTAGTTATGATACTCCTAAAATCATCCTGCATAAATCCGCAGATTTTTTTTAACAAAGTTCTCCACAGAAATAACAAAAAATATCTGCAGATACTGTCTAGCCCTAGTACTGAGTTATCAACAAAATATTATCTTCTGAAAAAAATGCCATATACAGTTGAAGTCAGAATTATTAGCCCCCCTGTTTATTTTATATTTTTCCCCAATTTCTGTTTAACATATTCAACATAATAGTTTTAATAACTCATCTCTAATAACTGGTTTATTTTATCTTTGCCATGATGACAGTAAATAATATTTTACTAGATATTTTTCAAGACACTTCTATACAGCTTAAAATGAGATTTAAAGGTTTAACTAGGGTAATTAGGTTAACTTGGCAGGTTAGGGTAATTAGGCAAGTTATTGTAAAATGATGGTTTGTTCTTTAGACTATCGATAAAAATATATAAAGGAGATAATAATTTTGACCTTAAAATGGTTAATAAAAAATTAAAAACTGCTTTTATTCTAGCTGAAATAAAACAAATAAGACTTTCTCCAGATGGCAAAATATTATCAGACATACTGTGAAAATTTCCTTGCTCTGTTAATCATCATTTGCGAAATATTTTAGAAAGAAAAAGAAAATCCAAGGGGGGCTAATAATTCTGACTTCAACTTTATATATATATATATATATATGCTTTTTACTTGACTGCATTTTTATAAATAATGACAACCACTTGCTGTTGGCAGAATTGAACATGATTTATCATATAAGCTTCCACTTCGTGTTTTTTTAGTACTCTTTACAGTTGTTTACTGCAAGGTATGTTAAATCATATGACAAAATCAGCACAGAATTTAGTCTATTACATTTCAGCTCAAACACACCAGCAACATCTTTATATATATATATATATATATATATATATATATATATATATATATATATATATATATATATAATGTGTAAACAGTTGAAATGATCTCATTCAAAAGCTCACATGGCAATTATTCTATTTATTTAGTGAAGTAACATGATTTAATCTCTCTGTAGCATGCTCGGAGGCAGGGTCGGAAATTAACAGGGGCTTGTGACAAAAATGCTTTACAAATTCAAGGTAAGGTGGCATAAGGTGTCCTGCACAATTAGTGGTATCACATTTAGATTTTTTTTGGTTATAATCTTACTGATAATAAAAGCGCTGGAGCTGAGACAGACATTAATATCAGCACTTCTGTAATAAAGCATTTTTCTATAACTGTAGCTTGATTTTAATGTGCCTTTTTTATTTTATATACAGTGGAAGTCAAAATTATTCGCCCTCCTGTAAAATTATTCGCCCTCCCTCCTTTTTTCGTTTTCAAATATTTCCCAAATGATGTTTAACAGAGCAAAGAATTTGTCACAGTATTTCCTGTATATTTTTTCTTCCGGAGAAAGTCTTATTTGTTTATTTTAGTTAGAATAAAAGGAGTTTTTACTTTTTAAAAAACATTTTAAGGTCAATATTATTAGCCCCCTTAAGCAATATTTTGTTTCGATTGGCAATAGAACAAACCATCATACAATGACTTGCTTAATTACCCCAACTTGCCTAGTTAACCTAATTAACCCTTTAAATAAGGGTTCAAGCTGAATACTAATGTGTTGAAAAATATCTGATGAAATACTTTGTACTGTCATCATGGCAAAGATAAAAGAAATCAGTGATTAGAAATGAGTTATTAAAACTATTATGTTCAGAATTGTGTTGAAAAAATATACATAATTCTGACTTCAACTGAATATGCATATATGTTTTAATAGTAATAATTAGTTGCAATAAATCAACAAAGATTTCTTTGTAAATATTGCAGCCCCACAGTGAACTCCTGTTTCAAATGTTTTATTATTTACATTCGGAAATCCGTTCCAGAAATCAATCATCTCTTAATGGAAAAGTTAATTTCTGACCCTGCTGGGAAGACTGTTTATTTAATTCCCACTATAACATGTTGTGGTAATACTTTATTATAAATACATGTCCCCCGGTTTCACAAACAAGGTTGAAGGCCAGTCAAGATTAAATAGCATGTTTGAGCTGTCTCAACTCAAAATAACTTGCGGTGAGATGTCTTAAAATACGTCAGTGTCATTTTTTGTCTCCAGGTGCACACCAGTAATATATTTTTCTAAGGCCATTTTTATAAATGTGGCTTAAATAGCCTAACTTAACTAAGGTCTAGTCCTGGCTTAATCTAAGCCCTGTTTGTGAAACTGGGCCACTATGAATCATTTATTAAACGTTAACAAGTAATGAATTCACTATTTGTTAAGAAATAACTCTACATTAATAGACGTTGGTAAATAGTTTATAACTGCATAAGCAAATGCTGTATTCCTGACTTAAAAGCACATTTAAATTGTGTTTAATAGTTGTATTTTCACACTTTATTGATAAATTTTTCATGACTAAATTAAGTTTTGCAGTATTAACAAATCATTTGTATTTAAGAGTAGTTGGGGTTTTTAAGATCATTCAGATTGAGTTAATAAATGATTAATAAACTATTCAAATCAACATTTATATATCGGATTATTCATGCATATACTGTTAGTTAATTATTTTTGTTAATAAGCGCTTTATTAACTCAACTTCATCCAGTTTTGTGACCTGATCTAAAGTGAGGACTATTTATGCTTCATTTTCTTTTTGGCTTAGTCCCTTTATTACTCTGGGGTCGCCACAGCGGAATGAACCGCCAACTTATCCAGCATTTGTTTTTTACGCAGCGGATGTTCTTCCAGCTGTAACCCACTACTGGAAATATTTATGCTTCATAAATCCCTAATAAATGACAATTAAAGGCTCAGTATCAACCTAAAAAGTAAAATTACTATAAAAAGTTTAAACATTGCCAAATAACAGGAGTGTCAAAATACAACATAAAATTGGATAAAACGATATAATAATTTAACAATATATTATGATGTAACATTTCAATGTTATTTAGCGATATTTAAACTGCAGTCATTTTATTTTAGTTAAGATTGTTACAAAACTGCATGAAGTTAAGTTAATATTTATTAACATCTTAACTATTAATAAATGCCTGAATAATTACATATATAAGTGTTAATTTGAATAATTTATCAATCATTTACTTATGCATTCTGAATAATCTTTAAAAACCAGCAACTTCTCTCAAATAACTAGTTTGTTAATGATGCAATACTTAATTTAGTCATGAAAAAATATGTAATCACAATCATTCAGGACATTATACATGTCAAGAATACAGTATCTGCAGTTATAAACCACTTACTAACATCTGTTAATGTATTTATATGGATATTTATATGTGTTTATAAATTTATATATAATTATATTTGCTAATGCTTAATAAATTACTCCTAGTTAGGCGCGCACAGAATTCTGCAGATTTTTAGCCCATCATTAATTGTTTATTTCTGAAGTAAATCTATATTTATTCAGTTTTTTTTATTAATTACAGTAATATTGACTGAAAATATTTATACGATTTATGTACAATGCAGTTTGTAAAGGAATATTTTATGTCTTTAGTAGTTATATTATTATATGAGACTTGCTTTGTTTACCAAATAATGTGAATCCAATTGGATTTGCATTTCATACATTAAATAAAAGTTAGATATTTTTTTATTTCACATATTAAGGTTTTAGTTATGATGCTCCCAAAATAATTCCACAGAAATCTGCAGATTTTTTCCAAAATTCTCAGCAGAAATAGCACAAACCGTCCGCAGATTCTGTCTGGCCCTACTCAAAGTGTGTAGTTATTTTAATAGGGTTACCCATGTTGTTCATTTTGCTGTTCTGCATTGTAATGAAGCATACACAACCTCAAAGTTATTCACAATGGTTTTCGCCATCTACAGTGTTATTCTGGACAGCAAAATCGAGGATGACGAGCCAGATGAAGACAGCGGAGCGGAACCAGCCAGCACCAGTACAGGGACGTCTGTGACCAGTCCAGAAGTGATGAGGTCCAGCATTGTGAAGCGGAGGAGATCAGAGACACTTGAACTGTTGGAGAAATATCTGGCAACTAAAGATGCAAAGGACAGAGAGAAAGACGAACAGCAGGACGAAGTCGATTTATTCCTACGGAGTTTAGCACCTGCATTAAGACGCTTACCAGCTTCAAAACAATCCTTGGTGAAGCTTCAGATCCAAAAAATACTTCATGACGCAGAGTTCGGACAGCCCAGCTTTCCACAGATATCTTCAGTGTCACCAAGTAATCAGTTGTTACTACAGTGTAGTGTTGTAAAACCCAGTTGAAATGCTTTTTTTATTCAGAAAAATAAATGTGACTTTAAAAGTTGTGACTTTTGTACTTGATCTGTTATATATGTCAATAAACAGATCAAAACTTAGAAACCAAAAATGTAGATGCTAATATTAATCAAAACTTTATTCAATTCAAATGATCAACACTGAAACAGGATAATATATACACGTACAAAAAGTTACAGGAACACTTGAAATGTTACATTATTTATTTCCACTGAACATCCACTGTAGGACATCCATAAGAGCATTGAACAGGTTTGCTATTGCTAACAAAGGGCTGGTATCTGTTAAAGGTTCCTCTTATTATTTACAAGGTGAATTTGACTGCATTTGGTCGTCGTAACCCCTTCACTTTTTCTTGCCCTTCTTTCCAGCTGCTGGTTTCTTGCAATATTTTGCCTCCAGATCTGAGATGAGGGAGTTGAATCCATTTTCTTTAGCCTTTTGTCTTTGCTAAATATCAGACAGAAAAGCCAACAGTCAATTTCATTGCAAAAATACTCCTGCATCACACTGGCTGCTGCCCCAAAATAAAAATCTGGAGGGAGTGCTCAAGACAAAGCCTGTTTTTCTATTCATTATAGGTCGTCTTTCGGCTTTTTAACCAACAAAAATCAGAGAATTCTTAGCTTAGAGGGGGTCCACAAAGATACATCCTTGAAAAAGCCCACGTGCCAACAGTAGGGCATCTAGGATACATTGAATATTAGCGATAATATCGGAATAATTTTGTCGACGATGTAAAATTTTGAAATATCATGCATATCAAACTTTCCCAAAAGAATGCATCGAGCATCCAATATTATGTCCCCCTTAAGCATTACAGTGCGCAAAAGAGACGTGAGGGAGGGTCTTATTTGACATTTGCAAAATGAAGAAAGGAGACGACAAACAGCACAATAGAAAAAGACGGGAGATGATGTATTAAGGCTGATTTATACTTCAGTGTCAAGCGCACGCATATGCTACGGCGCGGCCTACGCGTGGACGTATAGCCCTCACCGTGGCTGACGTGCATCCCTCAAAGAATGCAACTACACTGAAATACTTGGGGGTCATCATACCAAAAAAAAAAAAAAATCTAATGATATCTACAAATAAAATTATTTAGCTATGTTAGAGAGCTTAAAGCTTAATATAGAAAGTTAGAGAACCCTTCAATGCAATCAAAATGGTAACATTGCCAAGATTTCTATATCTTTTCCAAAACCTTCCAATTCTTTTGCCCAAAAAGTTCTTTAAAACTCTCGATTTGATCGTGTTACCATTTGTGTGGGGCTTTAAAGCGCAACCATAGACTGTAAAATATATGGACGGAGCATCCGTGACGTCACCCATAGGTTTCTGAACACTGCAAAAGAAGCTACAAGTAGGCGCGGCCAACCGTCGCCATTTTGTTCGCGCGTCATCGCACCCACGGCGGGATACCAAACAAGGCCAAAGAGGCGGAGAGTGGGCGGAGCTACAGACGCCTGCTGGCACTTTGCTTAGACCTGGCAGACAGACTTTACTTTGGGAGAAACGCTTGATACTTTATTAACTGCGACTCGTTTGTGTTCTGACACATGTGCTTGGCTGTTCACTATATCAATAAAGTGTTTAGACTTTTAAAAACACTGTAGTAATACACTGAGCCACTAAGCATTGTTCTTATGATGTTTTTCTACAGAAGGAAAACGCAAATTACTTCCAAACACTTCAGATATAGTGTGTGTTAGTAAATGCAAGACTATTGATGAACTCCAGGCATAACACTGTATGATAACGCTTCAGATGACTGTTCTAGAGCCTACAGCTAATCAATCTGTCACATTCTGGAGTGCTTTACGGGTCTAAAGAAAAATATTAATGATAAATGATCTTAAATAAAACAAATACATTTATAGAGATGGTATACAAGTATATAACTTTACTCACATGGGAAACGAGGCCATGTGAATGGTTTTTGAGCACAATTAAGTGCACACAGCATCCCATATCATCTGATAATTGTAAGAAATAAGTCCAAAAGGCAGCTGACTGTGTAAAGCCACATAAAACAACACAAAAATACGATGAATATGCCGAGATCAGTGGCTAATCTGCCGGATTCAGCTGAGGTGAAGTGACGGCGACCAGCGAGACCTAGGTGTCACTCAAGTGGCCACGCCCTTAATTATGCAAACTTAATATAACCTAATATAAAGGAAATGGATGAGTTATAAAAAAATTCACCCCCCTCACAGTTGTCATGAAGGGTAATAATAGCTATATGAACCAAAACCGTTCTTTGTACCAGGCTGTAAACACCTTTTTTTCTGTTGTAAAGTTGGCCATTCTAACAGTGGGCTCAATTGCAACTTGCTCTATTATGGAGCCAGGACTAGCGGAATTTTGATGAATTGCAGTTTCAGTTACTTCCGTATTGGCTTCCCGAGAGAGAGCGGGAGGTTGCCGCTTGAGCGCAACGCATCTCCAAACTACATGTATGTAAATCTAGATCGCAGGGCGGATTAGGCCTGCCAAACTTTCAGTATTATTACTGGGCTGCGAACTGCAGAGCCTTATCCTACTGGAAAAAATCTCATCCTGCAGGTGACATTTCATCTTGGCTCACCATCGAGCAGAGTGTTACAAACCACTCTCTTTCTTCTCTACTTTTTGCGGCACCCTCACCATCTATAAAAGTAGTCAACACAAACTTTATACTTAGCAGCTCTCTCAAAATATGGTGTCAGACCTGGAAAGCATTTAAGTTGCCATCTACCACATTGTCCACCCCTATTGCTCATAACCACGCCTTTAGGCCATCACTCAATGACTCCATATTTTCAATTTGGTCCAGTAAAGGAATGGTCACTGTAAAAGACTTGTACATGGATGGAAAATTTGCTACATTCCCTCAGCTGAAACAAAAATTTGATCTTTTACCATCACATTTTTTTTAAATATCTACAGCTGAGAAACTATGTTCGTACATCTATCCCCCACTTTGAACTATTAGCAGATGAACATGATGTATATAAATTACTTTCTGCCTCTAATTTGATTTCCCATTTTATAGACGTTTTTAATGATCAGTTTGACATATCGACCTTGTATTTGAAAGATTTCTGGGAGAAAGATTTAGGCATTCAAATGACCAATGAGGACTGGGAAAAGTCTATCAAGGTCATAAATACATGTTCTATTAACTCCAGACATCAACTAATCCAATATAAAGTAGTACATCGGCTTCATTATTCTAGGGTTAAACTTATTAAATTCTACCCATCCATTTCCTCTAAATGTAACATGTGAATCTGCGGAAGGCTCTTTAGGACATCTTTTTTGGTCATGCCCAAAACATTTTGTGACCTTGCCCCTGATTCAGCAATCGCTGTTTTTGGTTGGTCTGACTCACTTCGTGGGTTTAGTCATCAAATTAAAAAAGCTGTTCAATATGAAATGGTGTTAGCTAAAAAAAATTATTCTTTATTTATGGAAAAAGCCATCAAAACCACTTTTTAAATCCTGGCTTTTAGAATTCTCTTCCACTTTACATTTTGAGAGGCGAAGACACAATCTTTCTGATAACATTGCCGGCTTCGAAGCCACCTGGAAACCCTTTTTTAATTATTTTTCAAATGCCCAGGATAACAGTTTAAAGGTATAACCCTGTTATCATCTGCAAGATCACCATATTGCCTGCGCCCACTGGCCTAGATATAAATGTGTAACATTGTTGACCCATGTATAATATTGGAGGAACTGATGTAATAATGATTTTAAAATCTATTTTTTTCTGTCTTATGTCTTTTTTTTCCCCGTTGCTTCTGTTTTGTCTTTATAATATTGTTGCTTTCTGTATCGCTCTGTGTTGCTTTAAGAAAATAAAAATATAATATTAAAAAAAATAAAAAAAGAATGTAACTACACGTGGCAACGACGCGTAGCGCAAGCTCTGTGATTGGTCGGTAGCGCTGACGAGTGTGGGCTGGACTGAGCGCGAGCCCGATGAAGCGAGTGTTTACAAGTGTGGAGTCCCGTGAAGGAGCCCCGGATGGAAAGTTTTGTTTAGCGTTTACCTTATGGTTAAAGTTGTTGCACGTCCGCCGTTTCCTGCCTCAAAATGAGCGAGTTTGAACCACTTGTACATCAAGGAAGCATTCAGACAAAAAACGCCAGCGAAGAAACTCGACACAGAGGAACATAAACACCTCACTGCCAACTAGCGTTTTGGAAGTGTTATTGCAGAGCAACAGAAACAGCGCGCAGAAGTATAAATGCACAGCTACGCGCGTTGCATGCGCCGTGGGTCACGCCAATTACTTGACGCAGAAGTATAAACCAGGCTTTACTCTCTAAAAGAAACACACACACTGTAATTTTAGGGTGGTCACAAAACACTTAAATCACTCTTTAGACACTCAACATACATTAGGTCCCCCTATCAATAATCATGATAACCGTGATTATTCCTTATGTAACCCCCGCCGGTCAGGGGCGTAGATTTAGGGTGGATGGAGGTGACACGTCCCCACCAATGTCCACCGATCATAGAAATGTCCCCACCAATAATTTAATCCACTTGACTGCCTGGACCTCAGACACGAGAATACGCTGAAGCAGCTTTCAGCGCATGCCACAGTGTGTGTATGGTCATGTGATGTGCGTTTTAAGTGGTATAGAGTGGACGAAGAGCTATACAGAAATGCTAGATGAAACGGCAGTGTGAACGTGGATCGATTTTCGTTCTATAACGCTGTTTTACAATGAAAACGTATTAGTGTAAACAGGGCCTTAGAGTGAACCATGCCTTTATATGGTAATGTAGTTCTCAAGATTTCTTTCATACCTTTATCATAGCTATGAGGCTGTCTTCACTATTCAATCCCATCTCCTCCTGCATTTCCTCTGCCTCCTTGCGCTCTTTTTCCGCCTAAAAAGACAAGATAATGCATCAGAAAAGGTTTAAAGCATGGGTCTCAAACTGGATTCCTGGAGGGCCGCGACTCTGCACAGTTTTGCTCCAACCTTAATCAAACACAGCTGATCCAACTAATCAAGGTGTTCAAGATGATTAAAGACCCTCTATAATACATTAAAAAGGGTCAAATTTTGGTTGTAAGGGTCTCCAACAACAGTCTAATATGCATGCAAGGTCAAAAAACACTTTCATGGTCTTATAATCTGCATTTATTTTTACCTAATTATCCCAGCGACTCCCATATGAATTGCGATTCATTTGTTCCCAAACTCCTCCTTAGCACGAAGCTAATCTGCGCTGATTGGACCGATGACAGCCTGTTGCGATTGGTCAACACTGACAGCGTTCAGCACGAGACAGAGTGAAATGCCCAGCAAAGCTTATCAACAATATAGAAGTAGTCAGAGTGCATACACGCTTCATATTAGTTACTAACACCGTAGCACACAGTACCTGGTTCTCACCAGTGTTATCAGGGCCGGCGAGTCCATAGAGATGGTGTGGTGGCAGAATAGTGAGGGTGGCGTCCGCGAACCTCCCGGTCCTCACTTTCATCCGCAACACCCACCCCCTCCCTCCCGGTCCGCCCTTTTATCTGCGAACCAGTCACTTTCTTTTTCACTTTTGGGTTGAGAGCGGTGTGTTCGCCGTTTACCTAGAGCGCCAGTTCAGCTTGCTCCGAGTGTTAAGGGGATCACACACCAGTGCCACGCGGCGCCATACATTTCAGAAATCTAAACATAGGTTTCTATCAGGGTACACACACCGGCGCCGCAAGTCGGTGGCTGTCTGCAGCGCCCAGCCACGACTCAGGACACTGTTCATTTTTCTGCTGCGCCACAGAGCACCATCTGAATAGTTTTGTTTAAAACAGCATGCGAATGTGCGCATCCGGTGTGCGATATTTTCAACGGTCATGTGTCGTGGCGCTGAGCGACGCATTCGGTGTGTGACTGCCTTTATTCAGACACCTCACCCTGAACCTAACCCCTCCGGTCTCCCGGATTTTCAGGGACAGATGTTGGCAGATTTGTGTGTGCAGTTTAACACCAGCATTAGGGGGTGTCAAAATTAATTGTTTCTTCGGTGCACCGCGATGCAGACGCAGACAATTCATTATCGGTTCAATAATAATCATAACCGGTTATTATGTACTGACGTCATTTATCTCATATGCGCTATGTTGCTGTAGCTTACTATGGCAAGGGAGGGGAGCGCAAGTATTTACAACGCTCCAACTACCTAAACACAGAAACTGCACAATTTCCCTGCGTGTGTGTTTGCTGGACAGTCTTTCACTGACACTTACAGCAGAAGACCCTATTTCAATGCCATTGAGAGAATGAAAGTAAACTCCATTTCTCTCTCTCTCTCACTGTGGCCCATTTGACCTGCTGGCATGACTTTTCCTCTCCTCTCGGCTGTTACAGCAATACTTCTGGATACAGACACGAGCGTGTGCCTGCATAGTTTTCTCCACAGTGTCCATCATGGATCAGCTGTGATGACCGCTGCCGCTTATCAGTGTCCCTCATCTGTGAAGAGCGCCAGCGCCAATCGCAGCCCTTTTTGTTGAGTGTGTGACCAATCAAAGGGGTGTAAGAAAACTTGGTAGACAAGGATCAGAAAGCGAGGGGGATATTTATATTTGTTTATTTGCTATAAATGCTCGTGTTGTTTAAAGGTACAGTTTATATATCTGACTGTATTACAAATAGTATATAAATATATTTATACATTTTAATACAATAATTGCTGCTGTGAAGAAAATATAAAACTGTATGGAAAGCATCGTCAATCGTCAAACAAGAGTAAATAAGGAGGCTGCCATTTTAAATCGCACTTGTGAAATGGAGGAAGAAACTGATCCATGATCCACTGATCAATGTACTGACATAGTCCCTTACGTCAATAGTCTTTTCTGATTCTTCCTTTAACAAACCGCCAACGAATGCCCCATTGTAAGCATGTAGATTCTAGAAGCACTCGAACTGCACAAGGCTGGGCTATAATGCTGAGGTATTTTTGCAAAAATAAACCTCAACCACTGACTCTTCATCTTTGGGTAGAGAAAAATAACACTAACTTTCCCCTTACACTTCCAATAATATCCAGCTGAGCACAGCGCTGATTCATTGTAGCGTCTGCTACAGTGTGTGCCTAGCCTTTTTTTCTTCGCTACTGTGCTAGTGGGCAAGGCTGCAGGTTTAAATTTTCCCAGGTTTGCGCATGCAACAACTGGGCGGGGCTTAAGTTTCATATCCACGTCTTACCGAAACGGCTAAACACTTGTTATCAAGACAATTCATTTGAAGTACTAGGAGTCGACTCTTATATAGATGAATCAATAGTTTTAAACACTGTCCACTTTCAGGTTTAAGCCTTGGCTGAATATTTCACTTCATTTAGAGCTTCCACACTACATGGAACGTCATTCTCAAAAACCCAAAATAGGGGCTCTTTAAGCAGGTGTGATCTGGAGGTGGTTGGAGCTAAACTATGCAGAGCTGTGGCGCTCCAGGAATTGAGTTTGAGACCACTGCTTTAAAGCCTATACCAAACTGCACATCAAAAAGAAAAAGGAGAGTCATCAACCTTTCTTTTACGGATGTTCTTTTTCTTGACGCTCTCATGAGTGAAGGCTTTGTAGGCCGGCACCTCTTCAGCATCAATGGCTTTCTGCAGGATGTCTTTAAGGCGAGGCTCATCTTCATAAGAACAGCACAGGGCCGACTCCATGATCAGATCCATGTCACCTTCGTGTTGTAGGTACACTCTTTTCAAGTCTTCCACTTCTTCGTCGGAGCCTTTATACTGCTTCTCAAAGTCCAAGATGTCTTGCAATGTGATCTGCGACAGAAGTGTCACAATACTGTTCATTTTAGCAACTGATTTCGAAAAATGAATAACATATTACTACAAGTAAAATGAAATGTAAACTAACCATATGATTTTTTTGTTTGCTCACATTGCCAGTTTTGTGGTGAACAAAACATCTGTACATGTTAGGCTTGGGCGGTATCCAAATTTTGATACCGCCAAACCTCCTACCTATTTTACCTTGGTAACCGGTATTACAGTGCATAAAAAAAAAATATATGATGTAAGGCTCAGACAGCATCACCAAACTGTTGGGAGAACCAAGCGACACAGCATCACGCTGTCTCACATTCACACACATGCATACACACACACACGCATACACACACACACGCATACACACACACACGCATACACACACACACACACACACACACACACACACACACACACACACAAACAGCATCCACGTTCTTTTTCGAGACCAGGTAGTGAGCGACTCGCCATCTTACCTCACCTCTCTCTCTCTCCTCCACACTGTCCCGTGATGACAATCACGCATACGCATTTTTAGGCATTATATAAATAATATTTAATATTTAATACTTGTCTCCTATTTAAGTGCATTATTTTTATGATGGTATAACGGTATTGAAACTGACACCGTTGCTATTTTTAGATCCCCTGGTATACCATATTACCGCCCAAGCCTAGTGCATGTCATTAAAAAAAATGAAAAAGTTTGCCCTTGAGCAATTCTATTCATGATTTTGCTAATCAAAAATAATAGTTTGAAAACATTAACCTAGACATTTTTGAGTATTTTAAAGCCCTGTAAAACACTTGCTTACACAAAAAATGGTTTCGATATTTTGGTGAAACTTTTTTTCATGTCAAGGTTGACATTTGCATGGGATTGCTCCCTTGTTATCTAAAATTAAAATCTGAAAATGCACTTCCTGTTTGTTTTCAGCTTCTCAGATTATAGGTGCGTCCCAAATCGCATACTTATGCACTATTCTACGCCATTTTGTAGTATGGATAGTGTAAGGCCCAATCCCAATTTTACCCCTTAGCCCTTCACCCTTGTTTTGCGCATGCACGCCAAGGGGTAGGGGTGTCCCAATTCTCTTTAGCTTGAAGGTGTAGGGCTAAGGGGAAGGGGCGAATACCTCTTCGAACGAAGATTTTTCAGGACCACACTCGAAACCAAGGGGTAAGAAAATTTCCAGAATACACCAGCCACAGCGGCAGTATTGCTTAACCCGGAAGAAAGGAGATCCACACATTAGTATTTTTGTCATTACTAAGAATTTTTACGACAAACATGTTTTAATATATTCATAACCGCGTTCATGTTTTACCGTCTTGCTTTTTAATAAAAAAAAAAAAAGATAAATTTCGCAATCTATAATCCCTAATAATAACTCCTGTACAGCTGTCCCACAACTCACTGACACTAGATGACACTGGAATACCCTGTCAGTAATGTCGAGTGGCTGAGAATGAGCTTTTTACAGTGTCTGCTATAATGTTAATGTTGTTTTTTGTCTTTTTACATAGATGTATATGTGTAAATGCACAGTATGGTTACGATCTTACTGCCACATTATATCGTTATGATAACATAATATATGCCTTCAGTGATTTCTTAAAGATAAATACCAAAAAAATAACACAACTGGAATAATCTCATATGAAGCATGAGATCGTGATGACATGTGCAGGTGCTGTAGTGCTGTCCCGATTCTTAGGGGTAAATTTTGAAGCCCTTACCCTTAACCTTCGGTTGTAAAGGCCAAGGGGAAGGGGTAGGGGTACAAAAATAGAATTGGGATTGGGCCTAAATAGTGCATTCACACTGAAAACTCTAAAAATAATAAGTGCACTTTAATTATTCGGATGATGCACTTATTCAACTGGTAAAATTAAGTGTGTAATGATGGACACATCACACACTCAACGACCGCAGCTTTGCTCACGTAGCGAAAGGGACGGAGCTATCGGGCGCACATGTTGGATTACTTTATTTTAGATTGTGAAAGCAAAATTCTCCTACGAGAGAGATTATAGCGCCTCCCGATGGTGAATGCAGTTATACATGGCAGGTATTATTTGGTAGTTTGGTTATTTATTCCGCTAATTTGGCAACCGCCAAACGTCATCAGGGAAACAGTTTGAATTTCCGCTTACTAAAAAACATTAGTGCTCCATTTGCTTTCATTTGCTTGTATTTGCAGCAGCTCCACGTCCACAACTTCACACATTGGGTTAAATTAGGATTTGCAGTCTCCGTATTCAGTCCTTTACTTCCACTATATCTGTTCAGCTGAGGGAACAGAACCAACCCCGTGGAGTCAGACACAGCGATATTCTAAGATGACAGCACCCTAGCTCTAAAAGCTATAGTAAAACATGCAGTTTTCTGCTAAATGGTTACGTTATTTGAGTTTGCTTAATATATTTTCATTAAAGTGGAATCCAACGTACAAAATAAGGTAAACTTGACTGAGTGCTTGTAACCTTGTCTGTTAGGTTGAAATAACTCACTAAACCCTTTTCCTGATATTTCTGAATGAAATTCCTATTCTACTACATCCAATCAGCTCACAGAAGAAAAGCAAGCCACACCCACTGCTTTCTCATTTAATATTCTGTTTCTCTAAAAACTGCCTCACAATACAAATCAAAAATTTAAGACTTTAAGGGATTAGTTCACTCAAAAAATTTAACTTATTAATTACTCAAGCTAGGGCCGTGTGATTAATCAAGATCATATCAAAATCGCAGTATGGTGTTTGAACCAATCAAAATGCAGCATGCCTAAACAGAGCGAGAGAACAGGAGACTGAGTTTAATGACAAATAGCCTGCATAAAACAGATGAGTTCAGCACCTCTCTTTTCAGATGAGATGACAGGCCAAATCAATCAAATTAAAGGTTACCATGGGCTAACTTTGGGGAGAACATGCAAACTCCACACAGAAATGCCAACTGACCCAGCAGAGACTCAAACCAACGACCTTCTTGCTGTGAGGCGACAGAGTCACTGTGTCGCCGTTGAGTTACACTTAATTTTGAGGTGAACAAATGCCTTAGAACAAGCACGACACAAGAAATACCTTGGGAAACAATCTTCTCCAGTGCTCCTCCCAGTTGCGATCTTGATCAAGAGAGACAGACTCTTCATCCACGATTCCTTGTTCATCATAGACCGCTCTTTGTTCCTTGTCTGCTAACACAGCATATACCTTACCTAGAACCTGTGCAAATGATAAAAATGATAATTTAAGCATGAATTTAACCCTTTCACCGTCACAATTAACTTATATTAAATACATACAGTTTAAGTCCAAAGTATTAGCCACCCTGAATTATTAGACCCCCGTGTTTATTTTTTCCCCAAATTTCTGTTTAATGGAGAGAAGAATCTCTTCAGCACATTTCTAAACATAATAGTTAATAACTCATTTCTAATAACTGATTTATTTTATCTTGATGACAGTAAATAATATTTGACTAGATAGTTTTTGAGATATCAGTATTCAGCTTAAAGGCTTAACTAGGTTAACTAGGAAAGTTAAGGTAATTAGGCGAGTCAGGCCTGAGCCAGCCTGGTGAAAGGGCTGGTTCTTTTTTTCTCAAAAGACCTTTTTTGCAGTCATTCGCCTTATTTTCTATCTAATTATGAGATTTAAATGCTGCATTTTAAACCCCATTAAGTCAGTTGAAGACTTTTTAAGACCATTTTAAGACCATAATGAAGGAAATTTCAGACTTGCACAAGGTTAAACGCTAAAATATTTTATATTGGCCAAGTTAAAATATTAAAAACAAATGTTATTGTGAGGAAGATAATTAAACCATATTAACAAGTAAATAGTGTTAATAAATAAACATCTTAAACCTTTTATTAAAATAAATTGTTAGGGATTGGATGGGTGTTGTCCCGATCAGGTATAGCTTTACATGGACATAGTTGAAGTCAGAATTACTAAACCCCCTGAATTATTAGCCCGCTTGTTTATTTTCTTCCTCAATTTCTGTTTAACGGAAAGAGGATTTTTAAACATACTAGTTTAAATAACTCATTTCTAATAACTGATTTCTTTTATCTTTATGATGACAGTAAATGATATTTGACTAGATATCTTTCAAGACACTATCTGACATTTAAAGGCTTAACTAGGTTAATTATGTTAACTAGGCAGGTCAGGGTAATTAGGCAAGTATAACGATGGTTTGTTCTGTAGACTATCGAAAACAAAAATATAGCTTAAAGGGGCAAATAATATTGACCTTAAAATGTTTTCTTTTTATTAAAAACATATAAGTAAAACAAATAAGAAAGAAAAAGAAAGAAAAAATATTATCAGACATACTGTGAAAATTTTTTTGCTGTCAAACATAATTTGGGAAATAATTAAAAAAAGAAAAAAAATTCAAAGAGGAGCTAATAATTCTGACTTCAACTGAAGGAAAATTAAGACCTGTTTAAAATGATTTAAGACCTACAACACAATATTTCAGTGGATTTAAGACTTTAAGGCCTAAATTTTATTTTATTTTTTTAATTTAAGACATTTTAAGACCCTGCAGATACCCTGTATTTTAACTGGTCAGATGGTAATCATAACCACTCTTTTTGATGTGCCAAAAATATTTCCTAAAGATTTAGAAGAAAGAAATATGAATAAAGACTTATCATTATAAAAAAATCAGGAATCTGTTAAAAGTTAACTCAAAAACTATAGCCTATTTTCATTTATTAACATAAACTGGCCAGCACATTTAACTTTCCTCAGTCAGAATTTGGCCATTTAAAAAAAAACAATTAAAACATAATAACAATGTAGAGCTTTGCGATTTTTCTAGCCTCTCAAGTAAAAAAGTACATTTGAAAATTCAACAGCCAAATTATTTTTGGTCATTTTTTTGTTCACCTGATTAAGATCCAAGATTTAAATCACAGGTGTCAAAGCTCTGCGCAGTTTAGTTCCAACCCTAATTAGACACACCTGATCAAATTGAGTGCTTTAGGCTTGTTTTTTATATGTACATAAAGGAGTGTTGAAGCAGGGCTGGACCTAAACTCTGCAGAGCTGAGGCCCTCCATGAATTGAATTTGACAGCCTTGATTTAGAATAAAAGTTACTTGTAAAATGTTTTCTCTATTTAAAAACAATAGGGTGGCAAAAGATAACTTCACTCAGATTGTATGTTTTCTTGCCCCTCCCTGCCTCCTCCCCCTAATAAATATGGTAATGACTCGACTTTGGTAAAACCAATTGAAAAAGCAATGGCAAAAGCAAGCAAAAAGAGAAACTTTGAACAGAATGTGAATTGGAGGTGCTCCTTTCGGAGGTAGACCGGAGAAAAACAGTGTTATTTGCAAGTTTGTCCTCCAGAATTAATAACAAAAGAAAAAAAATGCAGTGTGAGAGTTTAACTGACGTGGTTAACGCAGTGGGGTCTGAACATCGCACTGTGAGTAAATTAAAAAAGAAATGGTCCGATGTTAAGGTGTAAAATTTTGTAATGTCTATTTAGGCTAAGTGCAAATAGCACACCTCGTTGGAATAAGCTAGCTGAGTGATTCCCACCCATCATCGTTTGATTGAGAGACAACAACAGTAAAGAGAGCGGCAAACAGCAGCATGAGTGGCGTAGCTCGTAAAGCGCATGGCAACATGTTTTGACACGATCGATGATGGACTCTGTTCGAACCCAGCGTCTGATGAACTCATTCTTCTGTTTTTTCCTCCATTACATATCAGATATTGCCTACTCTTCATAACGAGGAAGACAAGTAGGAATGATTAATAAGTGTGTGTATTATGTTAAGCGCATTTGAGCATCACATATTATTTGCACATTTATTAAATGGAAATGTTTCCGATTCACGTATGCAAATTCGTCTTCAGATGGCGCCTGTATAGCAATGTGCGTGCAGAATTTTCGCTGCAAATTTTTCTATAATGTTTGGCTGGTCAACTGCATGGTATGGAACCCTTATATATCTGCTAGACATGTGGATGATCCCGTCCTATACAGCTGCCATTGCACGGCTCAAAGATACTTTGTAGTGTGCAATTTAACATAATTGCCTCTAGAAGTCGCCAATGGAAAGAAAACAAACACACAAGAAATGCAGGTACGGCAGACATGAAGTTGGCTCGGACCAACGCACACTCACACGTTCATTTCATCGTTAGTAAATCCAAACGCGAGCGTGAAATCTGCCATAGGCAAAGTTTTTGTGCGTACGCAGCGTTGATACATGAGGCCCCTGGTGTGTATTAATACTGTGTATTAACTGCATTGCTTTAATGCTCTACTGCATTGGGCTCACACATAGACTCTGCACTCTGACTACTTCAACAATGTTGATAAGCCATGGTGGGCATTTCTCCCTCATGCTGAACACAGTTGACCAATCTCAACAGAATAGCATTGCGCCAAAGAGGGCTTTGGGAACAAATGAATCGCTGAACAAATCATATGGAAGTCGTTGGGATAATTAGGTAAAAAATTAAATGCTTATTATAAGACAATGAAAGTGTTTTTTGATCTTGCATGCATATCAGACTGTTGTTGGAGACCCCCAAAACCAAAAATTGACCTTTTTTAATGCATAATAGGGGCTCTCTTAAAATAAATAATAAAACCAGACTTTATTCCAGCCTAAATAAGACTTTCTCCAGAGGAAAAAAATATTATCGGAAATACTGTGAAAAATTCCTTGCTCGGTTAAACATCATTTGGGTTTTTTTTTACAGGAGGGCTAATAATTTTGACTTCAGCTATATGTATGATTACTTGGCATTAGATACACAACAGTTACCTGGAACTTTGTGGTGGCTGATTGGTCACCAGGAGCTCTGTCTGGATGAACCTGCAGAGACACTTTATAATATCCACGTCGGATCTCCGAGTCTGGAGCTTCTTTACAGACGCCCAGGACTTCATACAGATTGGAGGTCTTGAAAAGCTCCTCACATTGATCCAGCAAACCCATGACTGTGTGGAGAAAATAAAATCCAAGTCCTTCACTGATACTTTAACTAGGACAAATGCCTATCATGAAAGTCTTTTTAATATCATTTACACACTAATAACGTCCATTTATAAGTATGCTTAAATATTTACAACATGTTTTGTAGATAAATACAGCTGTACACATTTCATTACACAACGTTAACTCAAAACAGTTCAACGTAACACAATCGTGTATTTAAGAGCTTACCGGAGAGGATACAAAACCGTAGATAAGTAACTCGGGTCACAGACTTGTTAAAATGTGCCAGATAAAAGTAAAACAACCGGCTGCTTGCTACACACAGCTGCACTAGCTTCCTTTGGCTGTCAGGGCGCGCCAAAATTTTAGCGCGTTTTGTTTGCGTCACGTGACGTCATGACGTGGGTTGGCTTTATTTTCAATTTCTCACTGCTTTTTTGGTTTGATGCGGAATATCTTATATTTAAACTTACAAAATTACAAATGAGGTTTTCTTGTAAAGATATTTTTTGACATTCAATAATGTTAATAAAACTTTGGAGCAAAATTTGTTTATCAATTTAATAATATGGAAAATACCATGTACACAAACAAAAATGGTCCAATAATAAACTTAACATTTATTTGTTTAAAATTGATCTAAAGCATTATATCGAAACCCTAAAATACATTTTAAAAAATCAAAAAGCTATAAGGATGTATGCAATTTTGGAATCTTTTTCTTATGCAAATTTCTTGTCAATTTTATTTGTAATTCGCCTGTAATTTAACTTATTTTCTGCATTTTATTTTCTATCAATTTGTTCCTGTGAGGTGAAATTGTAAATACTGTATTCCTCATTTTTCGTATGCTATTAACCTTGTTATGCAATAATAAAATTAATTAATTAATTTAAAAAACTCCTCTCTTTTGCTGTATTCTTTATGGTATTATACCGTTTCTTGGAATTAATTGTAAAAAATTCTCACAATTACAGAGGGTTATTTCTTGTGTTAAAGCTTGGAAGTTGACAAAAAAAGTTTTGCTTAAATGACAAATATAAAGAAGTGTCTTACAAAATACTTCATAGAATTATCCTGCTAAACATGTTTTGGAAAGATTCAAGTTTAATAGATCATATATGTGTTTTTTTTTGGTCAATTTTTGTCATCGTATTTATTCAAGAATATTTTGAAAAGATTTGAAATTGTTTATTAACAAATAATGGAGTATAAGATAGAAACATGTTTATTTGATGTATAATGACAACTTGAGTTGTAAAGGACAACATACTTGAAATTATGTTATTAGGAAAATACTATGGAGGATGAAACCTGCAAAAACAATAAATAAATAAAATTAATTCATTTATTTTCTTTTCGGCTTAGTCCCTTTATTAATCCGAGGTCGCCACAGCGGAATGAACTGCCAACTTATCCAGCACACGTTTTATGCAGCGGATGCCCTTCCAGCTGCAACCCATCTCTGGGAAACATCCACACACACTCACTCACAATTTAGCCTACCCAATTCCCCTGTACCGCATGTGTTTGGACTGTGGGGGAAACCGGAGCACCCAGAGGAAACCCACGCGAACGCAGGGAGAACATGCAAACTCTAAACAGAAATGCCAACTGACCCAGCCGAGGCTCGAACCAGTTACCTTCTTGCTGTGAGGCGACAGCACTACCTACTACGCCAATGCATCACCCATAAATAAATATGTAAATATATAAATAAATGAATAAGTAAATCCATAAATTCATGCAAAAATAAAAGAATAAATAAATACATGTATATAAAAAAAATCCACAAATTCCTTAAAAAATAAATATTTAAATAACTAATAGTGCACTCAGGTAAATAATTAATAAATTACACGAATGTTGGGGAAATAAGAAAATGCTAAATTGAAAGTTTATTTTTCCCTCCTTTCAAACATTTAATCATTTCTTAAATGTAGTTCAGTATTTAATTTTCCTTAGGTCAACCTGCTAATGAGAATAAATGAATCAATATTTTAAAGGTGGGGGGTGGTGAGGGGTATAAACTTTTAGTTTAATTAGACCATTTTCTTTTTTCCCCAACATTCGTGTAATTTATTTAACTTTTTTTTTGACTAATTATTTCTTTTTTCAATTATGCAGGAATTTGTGGATTTATTTACGCTATATATATATATATATATATATATATATATTTTTTTTTTTTTTTTTTTTTTTTTTTTTTGCGCATTTATTTATTTGCAGGTTTTGTCCTCCATAAAATACCATTTACAAAACAAAAAGTGGGCTCAATGTAAACCAAACATTTCCCATTTTGTAAATGACTTCAAATTATATGTAAATCTTTTAGAACAATTACAAAACAAAAAAAAATTTAAAAGATATAATGCTCTGAAAACATTTTATTTCATGTAAATGTCTATTTTTTATTTTCTCTTTCAGAAAACTATTTTAATAAAAATACCTCTTGCTCTTGTGGGATTGAATTAATAATAATAATAATAATTATATATATATATATATATATATATATATATATATATATATATATATATATATATATAAACACTTCAAGTTTTTTCTTAAAAAGATACCTACAACTAATTATTATTATTATTATATTTGCTGAACATTTCCAATCAAATGCATAACAAATTCTCTCTGTGTATGCGTGGGTTTCCTCTGCGTGCTCTGGTTTCCCCCACAAGACATGTGGTATAGGTGCACATACATAGGGTAAGCTAAATTGTCCGCAGTGTATGTGTGTGAATGAGTAATATGGACGTTTCCCAGTGATGGGTTGCAGCTGGAAGGGTATTCGCTGCATAAAACATATGCTGGATAAGTTGGTGGTTCATTCCGCTGTCCGATCCCAGATTAATAAAGAGACTAAGCTGAAAATAAAATGAATGACTGAATGAATGCATAACAAATCTTCTAGGATATTCACATTTTAGCATAAAATATGTAAGTAAAATAACAAAAAGAACGAAAGAAGGAAAGAAAACAAGAAACATTTTGAGGGATGTAAACAATAACAGTGGTCCCAACGTATTTCCTGTTTTACATTTTTAATTTCTATAGCTTCCGAGAGTCCAGAAAGAGCCACATATTGATAAATACTGTTATGATATCGGTTTTAACATTAAGTTATGATTGAAGTACCTCTTGTTACAGATATGAAATATTTTGATAACAAGCAGGAAATGTTCATGGGCCAGAAACGGTCAACGGCGAACTTTTATTATGCATTTTAGAACCCGGATTGTAAATGTCAGCCGTTGATGTACTTCCGTTTACTACAACCTAAAGTTGTTTGTCATTCTTTGCTCACTTTGTCGACTCCACAATTCAGAATCTCGGGCAATGTTTGGTACTTAACCATACTCGCGACTTCCAGGAGTGTGATATTCGGTTTAGGCAGGATGTCTCGCTGCGTCGCGTTACAGACGCATCTGGCGTCCGTGATTGAGGCTTTAGTTCACGCCGCGATCGCTGAAATGTGCAAACTTACGGATGAGGAGTCTCTGACGGGTCTCACAAGCGATGCTTCAAAAGATCAGCGTAAAAGCACAGAGACCGAGGCGAGAAAGAAGATGGAAAAGGAGGAGAAAATGGTGAGTTTGCACAGGTGATGTTGTTTAGAGATCTGCGGCCTGCAACCTTAAACATGCGACGCGTTCACAGCCGTTTAAGCGCACCGGTGCACATACTATAAAGATCAGTGCGGGGTTTGCGCAGGTCTGTTTTTTTCACCGCATCAAACAGTCTGCTTTATTCAGGAGTCGCACTTGTTTTTGTCGCCTTCACACTTGTCGTATAAAAGCTTTAGTTATAGTGCTAATATTGTACTAAAATACCGCTAATGTTGTTTTGAAGACGTACTTGCTTGTGTTTTCATACCAAATATTCAAAGTACCACGGTAAACAATATAGGGAGCCTGTCACAAGTTGTCACTGAACGAATGTGCGAAAATAAAACTACCTTAGTTTATGAAACGTGTATATTTAATTTCAGTAAAGTGAAGATTTCGTGAAACTAAAAAATTCACATCTAAATTATGAATTATTCATTCATTCATTTTCTTTCGGCTTAGTCCCTTTATTAATTTGGCGTCGCCACAGCGGAATGAACAGCCAATTTATCCAGCATATGTTTTATTTAGCGGATGCCCTTCCAGCTGCAACCCATCACTGGGAAACATCCATACACACTCATTAACGCACATCCACTATGAAGAATTTCATTAATTCATTTTCTTTTCGGCTCAGTCCCTTTATTAATCCAGTCAAGGTTGGTGAAGGAAAAATCATTGTTTTGGGGTTACATTCAGTATGGTGGTGTGCGTGAATGAGTGTGTATCCATACACACTCACACAGTACGGGTGTGTGTAAGAGATCTGCAGAGTGGATGGCAACATCAGCAGCATGAGGGATCAAGACATTTGTGCTGCCCATTACAAACCACAGGAGAGGGCAAATTATTCAGTAGGTGCTCCAGGATTGGCCAGCCCAGTCACCAATTATGAACATTATTGAGCATGTCTGGGGTAAGGTGGAGGATGCATTGAAGATGAATCTAAATGTTCTTGATGAACTCTGGGAGTCCTGCAAGAACCCTTTTATTTGCCATTCCAGATGACTTTATTAATAAGTTATTTGAGTCATTGCAGAGATGTATGGATGCAGTCCTCCAAGCTCATGGGAGTCAAACACAATATTAATTCTTTTCCCACTGCACCATGACTTTATATTCTATACTGTACATTATTTCTGTTATGTGACAAGACTTTTGTGTAAGCAAAGTCAGACCTTGCTGTCCTAATTAAATAATTCAAAATCAAGGCATGATCATATTTTATTGTGGTAAAATAAGCGTAATCTAGAGGCCTTTGCCTTTCATATAAGCCACTTCTGATACCAAATGATCAACTAGAAGTCAAGTTATTATTTGTTGTTCATAAAACCTGGATAGGCGACAAGACTTTTTTCAGGTAGTGTTAATTTGCTCATTTGTCACAAACCATTGCTTTATGTGTATCATGATATGCACGTTTGCCATATTTTGATCATTTCAATATAATGGACAGTTTTAATAGCGAGTTATATTTGTTCTTTCAGAAACGGTTTGCATCGGTTATGGAAGTATTGGGCAATGAAGCTTTAGGCAAAATAATAAAGCTCGTGGATGAAACCAAATTACTGTTGAATCTGGAGTGCAAAACGTTTTCAGGCAAAAGGGCAAAGCGGCCAGGCTGCATCTTGAACATTCTGTCTGCTGGAGGACTGGGTAAGAAGTTTTAAACATGAAGTATTATTACACTTCTGTACAAGGAGGAATGTTTAATAGATATATAGTGCCTTTTTAAATGACTGTCATGTGTATTTGTCAGAAGAGGAACATTCTTATGATGGAAGTGCAAGAAGCCTGGAGATGAAAACCGAACGTGAGGTAAAACGAACTGCTTGTACATTAATGGTTTAGTTCAAATAACAATGAAAAGTCTTATTAATTACTATTAATTGAGAGCTTTGTTCATCTTCAAAACACAAATTAAGTTATTTTAGCTGAAATCGGAGAGCTCCATCATTCGTCCGTAGACAGCAACTATGCAGACTCATTCAAATATAAATAAAAACATCTTCAAAACAGACCTTCAGTGGTTCAGTCGGATATTATCAAGCTACGAGAATACATTTGTGCTACCATAAAGCAATAATAACTTAATTCAGCAGTGTCTTTTTGGATTTTGCATTTGTGTGTTTGGTTGCACCTCTTATGTATTGCCTTGTATGCGCCACAGTGTTTATAAACGTGCACCATATACTGACACTGAGGAGAAAAAAACTGTTGAGTAAATTCATTATTTTTGCTTTGTGTGTTCAAAAGTATTCTTGTTGCTTGATAATATTCTGATTGGTGATTTTAAGTTTTTTTTTACCTAAATTTGGTAAAATCTGAGAAGTTTTCAGGTGTTTGGAATGACATGAGTGTGAATAATACATAAAATAATAAAAAATTATTCTCTTTAAAAATATTCAACTTATTAAAGGTGCAGTATGTAAGTTTGACACCCAGTGATTGAACTAGGTATTGCATGCCAGCTTCATGCAAGTGCAGGTTGCCAGATTGACCACACCAACAGGAGTGTGCCTGATTATCCAGCCTGAAGCCCGATCTAAATCGTGTTGTAAATAAAAGCTACAGCACATGATAGAAGAAATATTCTCCACATTTTGTTCTAACCAACACCTAAAATTTATATTTTAAAAACGGCTTCTATTTCTCACAAGTGAACAACAGAAAACTGACAATAATTACCCCAGGTACACCTCATGTGCTTTATATTCAGTGTTAAATGCTAATAATGTGAGTTTGAATGCCATTTTACATGACATTTATTGCTATACTACTGAAAGCAGCAGCAGATAGTTTACCTCAGATCTTGAAAATAAAATAAACAGTTTGAAATTGAACTTTAGAACTGTAAATCAGTGCAAACCAACAAATCAGTGATTCTGTATGTTCATTTAATAATGTTAAAGAGGTTTAATATATATTAATTAGATTATAAACATTACCATTTCGTTGGAGTGCAGTGAGTGCACTATTCTTTGCTTCTGAATGGCTATATTTAAATTTCAATCGTGTTTTGTCTGGTGCAAACAGCCAAATTGCTTATCACGTATCTCATCCCGTAGCGTGTTGTTTTGACACGTGGTTACGATGTAACGTACTCACCTATACGTTTATAATAATTATATTATTTGCTAATTAATAACCACCTCATGTGGAACTGAATAATTTCGGAGGCTGTTACTGTCCACCAGAGGTCGCATGTCTGTTATGGACGCATGCTTTGAGAGCCTTCCTGACTGGATGAATGAAATATGCTGCTTTCCACCTAGGTAACCCGGGGTGCTGAAATATAATTGGCCAAACTGGCATTGGGGGAATTAAAGGGACCAAAACAAAGGCCGACTTTCCTGACTTTTGCATTGTTTTTCAGATAAACAAGTATGTTCACTTAGCATGTTTCTTAAAGAACACCTATCGTGAAAAATGTACTTTACTAGCTGTTTGGTCAGAAATGTGTGTTAGTATATAAACTGTCGTATTGGGGTGATATAAACACACCCAGTCCTTTTTTTTTTTAAATTTAACATAAAAACGGTGGACCAATTGGAGCGGTTTTCAGATCGACCGCAACTTTACGTAGGAGTGCGGTCCCCCCGCCCACCAATATTGATTGACAGCTGCGTATTAACATGTCCCGGTAGTCACGTGTATAATCATATCAACAAGAGAGGACGAGCGCAAAGCAACCGGGAATAAAAGGTCTGTTCAGTTCGCTATGATCATCAATCATCATCAAATGTGATCAAGAGTGAGTTTTACAAGTTTTAAAACAGTTTTAAAACAGAGCATGTGTGTAATGAATTATAGCGATTCACTTCAGATTCACTTAATCAGCACAGCCGCGTGTCAGAACAATTATAAAAGAAGATGCTTCAGCAGGTTAAATCAAGTTTATTTTGTAAACTAATATAACATATCCATACAGCAGTGGAGATTAACCTGTATCCTGTCACATATGTGTGCATAACGCTCTCTTTCTCTCTCTCTCTCTCTCTCTCTCTCTCTCTCTCTCTCTCTGTGTCTGTCTGCGCTATGTGTGTGTGTGTCTGCGTTAGGGGTGTGTGTGTGTCTGCGCTATATGTGTGTGTGTGTGTGTGTGTGTCTGCGCTATGTGTGTATGTGTGTCTGCACTATGTGTGTGTGTATGTATGTGTCTGCACTATGTGTGTGTGTCCTCGCTGTGTGTGTGCGTGAACTTTCTAATGACATTGTGTGTGACTCGTTGCAACTCCACAAAAAATGCATCAAATACTGATTGTTAAAGTTATTACTGTAGTATTTCTCACACACGTTACGTGAGATCTGCTTCCTGAGGCAGCTGAGGGCGGCAATTGTTGACAGGCACGTGGGAACTGTGGGCGGGGAGGACTAGCCTTAAGTGCCCAGTACAAAAAAGCAGCAACAACTTTTTCCCAGCTATAATATAGACACTTCAAACAGCTATAATAAATAATCTGATGGGTGTTTTGAGCTGAAACTTTACAGACACATTCTGGGGACACAAAAGACATATTAAACATGAAAAAAGGGGTAACCTATGTGCCCTTTAAATATCTGCAAAGATATTATGGTATTTTTATCCTTTAGAAGAGTCAAAACTTGCATACAGCATCTTTAATAATGAGGTTTAAATGTCAAAATTGGAGCATGTGTGAAAGCCAGAATATTTATTTCAGCTCAAATCTGCTGTTGACAGAAAAATGTTCATGTTAATTCTTTATATTTAATATTAGGCAATTATTTTGTTGCCGTATTACCACGTTATTATCTGATGGCAGATAGACTGCTACTTTCATTTTTCAAGCCATTTTATGCATGTACAGTTTTCATTTTCAGTTTTGTAAACACAGCATTTTATTTATTTACTTTTATTTTTTGAATTACAAAATAAAAAAAGCCTGACAGTTGCAAAGCACTAAATAGTTTACCATAATTATGGTGTGTATTAGGCCCATTTACACTTGTACAATTTAGTTTTAAAATGGTGTTTTAGAATGAAAGCGATCCGCGTCCACATCAGCATTTCACCCAGCCTCTCTGAACATCTCTTTTTCGACACCACACAACTGAAAACGCACATCACGTGACCACACACACACACACACACTCTGGCATGCGCTGCAGCATATCTACCCAGACAAGAGCTGTGCTCGTCGGACTGTTCATCAAGGATCTACCGCTGGATCTAATCTCACTATATTTGTTAAACGTGATATGTAATTCATCTTGTTGTCTATATCTAACGACATATTCCCCGACTTTGGTCTTTTGAATCTACTTGTTCTCAGGTAACATGTTTTGGCTGAGCACAAAGATAAGTTAATAATTAATGTAAATTGACTGATTGTTTGCCTAAATTTCTTATGTTGTATAAACAGTTTGTATGTTATACTGTTATAATGGCCATTATTGATTATTAAAACTGATATTCAGCAAAAGAGAGGGTATGTTTCATATTTTCAATGAAAATGAAAGAAGGCAGTAATTTTATAGGCTCCATTTTGTTATAAATATGCATACACTGAAGATGACGCTCATATAAATATGTAGCTACACGACGCCTCAACATTTCTGCTGTCTGTTAAGTTGCTAATATCAAAATGAAAATAGGCAGTTCCTTAAATCATGTTTTCATTTTATTGTTAAAGTGAAACAACGTAGCCAGGATTATGTGAATGAGGTTATAAAGTACACTGTTCCCTTTGAAGATTTAACCGATGTGTCCTTGGGAGTTTGTATTCCTTATTAAACTTGCGAAGTCTGAACTTAAGGAGAGGGTGCAGGACTGAACTTTGAGTAGGCTACTTAATATTGAGGAAATGCCCGAATCAGATAGGCAAAGGTCTGCAGCCCCGCCTCCATTTTCAGATGTCTCCGTTTTCCCCCCCCATCCACACTGACACGGAGCAGCAGCGTTTTAAAATGAAAACGGCCTCTTCAACATTTTCAAAATGCTCCGTTTTTGGCTCTCGAAAACTCCAGTGTAATGTGGACGGAAGGCGTATTGGTGTAAACGGGGCCTATGTGAGTCCTAATGCCCCAGTAAAGTGAAGTGGACACTATCCGCTTAAGTCGTTTCCGGGTCCAAGCCGCTACTCATTTGAATTTAGAAAATACTCTTTGAATTGAGAAAATACTCATTTATGACCACTTTTTTTGTCATCTCACTTGTTAAAGTGAATTTGATATAAAATCAAGGTGTACACAACAGTTTCTGGACTTCATCTGCATCATAAACACTAATATTTTAACAAATTATAAAAAATGTATTACTTTCTGGCGATCTGATATTAGGCATAGTTGTATATTGCGATCTTGATTTTCGAAAGTATTGCATCACTTTGTAAACGTTTATTACCATTTAATGAGGTTTCCCATACAGTTTGATAGAGCGCTTGGACCCGGAATCTGCTTCGCTTAACAAACAGATACTGTCAGTGATCACAGTCTCAACAAAGAGAGTTTTATCATGTACAAATCTTTGTGCTTTCTGTTATTACTTGTAATGTAGACAACACAAAATGAAGTCTGAAAGTGTTACAATATTGTTTATAAGCTATTCAGTAGTGCATTTAGATTTTAAAAGTCACAGAATTGCTAAAATATTTTCTGCTTCGTTACATAACTACTTTATGCCTGCAGTCTGTTTCAGTCACAGAGGACTGTCCAGAATCCCCAGTGATATTGGCAGTGACGATCAGAGATGAATTTGGAAAAGTTGATTTGAAGTCCATCACTGCTGGTATGCTAATAGTCTTTAGGCTTTTCAACCCTTTTTTAGTTTTACTAACACTTGAGCTGTTATTTGTAGATACTTTTTTATTCAATAGGTTTATGTAAAGACTTAAAACTGTGGCATGTGCATTGTTAGATTAACTGATGGGAAAAGAAGATTTGTCATAGCATTTATTGTTTTGTTTTTTGTTGTTAATTTGATTACTTATATTTTCCTTCTCTTCTGTAAGTTGCTTAGGATAAAAAGAGTGTCTGCTAAATACATGTAAAATATTATTAATTTTTTTTTTCTGAGATAAAAGCTGAATGCTTATTCAGTCTTTAGTGTCGCCTATAGAAGTCATTTAATATGTTTATTTGGTGCATATGAAAGCTTTCTTTAAAGAATATTCGCCCAGCAATGAATGTTTATTTCACCATTTACTCCTACTCAAGTGGTGATGTGCTTTTATAATTTTCTTTCTTCTGTTGAAAGCTAAAGAAGATGTTCTGAAAAATTGTCTGCTGCTTTCCAACATTCTTAAAAATATCTTCCTTTGTGTTTAACTGAAGAAAGAAACACAAAGTGAAGAGAGTGAATAAGGACAGAATTGTCTGCTAATATTTTTGTAGAAAACATGATAAACTAGCATTCAGATGTTTGTAATGAGTGTATGACTTAAACTTCACCAAGGGTGCATACAATTATTTAAAAGTGACAGTAAAACTCTTTATGATGTTATAATAAATGATTTCAAACTAGTTTATGGAACCTACAAATGATCAACTTAGCCATTTTCTGATCTCTCCAGAGATGTTCAATAGGATTTAGGTCTGGGCTCTGGCTGGGCCACTCAAGGACATTCACTGAGTTGTTGTGAAGCCACTCCATTGATATTTTGGTGATGTGCTTTGGGTCATTGTCCTGCTGGAAGATGAACCGTCGCCCCAGTCAAGGTCAAGAACACTCTGAAGCAAGTTTTCATTCAGGATGTCTCTGTACATTGCAGCATTCATCTTCCCCCTATCCTGACTAGTCTTCCCGTTGCTGCTGCTAAAAAACATCCCCACTGTATGATGCTGCCACCACCATGCTTCACTGTAGGGATGATATTAGCCTGGCAATGAGCGGTTGGGGTTAGCTCCAAACATAACACCTGGCATTCACTCCAAAGAGTTTAATTTTAGTCTCATTAGACCAGAGATTTTGGTTACTTATGGTCTGAGAGTCCTTCAGCCTGATTGGTGGATTGCTGCACAGACGGTTGTCCTTCTGTAACGTTCTCCTCTAACCACAGAAGAACGCTGGAGCTCAGACAGAGTGAGAGTTATTGATCACCTCTCTGACTAAGGCCCTTCTCCCCAGATCACTCAGCTTAGTTGGCCGGCCAGCTCTAGGAAGAGTCTTGGTGGTTCCAAACATCTTCCACTTACGGATGATGGAGGCCACTGTGCTAATTGGAACTTTCAGAGCAGCAGAAATTTTTCTTTAACCTTCCCCAGCCATGTGCCTCAAGACAATCCTGTCTCGGACATCTACAGACAATTCCTTTGTCTTCGTGCTTGGTTTGAGCTTTGTCATGCACTCTCAACCCTGGGACCTTATATAGACAGGTGTATGCCTTTTCAAAACATGTCCAATCAACTGAATTTACCTCAGGTGAACTCCAATTAAGCTGCTGAAACATCTCAAGAATGATCAGTGGATACCGAATGTACCTGAGCTCAATTTAGAACTTCACGGCAAAGGCTGTGAATACTTTTGTACATGTGATTTTTCAGGGTTTTGATTTTTAATAAATTTGCAACAACTTCAAAAAATCTTTTTTCACCTTGTCATTATGGGCTATTGTGTGTAGAATTTTTTTAGGAAATAAATTAATTTAATGCATTTTGGAATAAAGCTGTAACATAAAAAATGTGAAAAAAGTGAAGCGCTATGAATACTTTCTGGATGCACTGTAGGTGCCCTTTAAATTAAAATAATAGTTCTCAATAGTACTATTTAACTATATTAACATTACATTTATTCATTTCCCAGATGCTTTTATCCAAAGTGGTGTAAAAACTGAAACTGTTCTTGACTGAATAAATCCAGCTTTGGTGAAGGCGTAATTTCTCCTAGATTTGTCTGGTAACTTAGTGTAAATAGTAAAGTGAAGTTTACACTTCCATAGGGAATTTTGTTGTGATAAACAATCAGGCAATGATTATTCACTTGTTTCTCTGACAGGTCACTTCAACAATATTTCAGAAGATGGAGTAGCATCTGTTTTGCCAGAAAACGGCAGTGAAGGCCCACAAGAAGCCGTTGCCTTATTTGGAAAGAGATCCTTTATTTGTTGCGACTGTGGAAAGAGTTTCTCTTCCCATAGCAACCTCAAATCTCACCAGCGCATTCACACGGGAGAAAAGCCCTTCGGCTGCGGCCTCTGCGGCAAGGCTTTCGCTCACAAACAAAGTCTGTCCGACCACCAGCGAGTCCACTCAGGAGAAAAGCCATTTGTTTGTAAAGTCTGCGACAAATCCTTCGGGAAAGCGGCGCATCTGAAAACCCACGAAATCATCCACACCGGCGAAAAACCTTTTGCCTGCAAAGTCTGCGGAAAGAGATTCAACATCGCTCAAAATCTGTCCAGACACCAACTCACACACACCGGCGAAAAGGAGTTCAAATGTTCAGTGTGTCAGAAAAGCTTCACACGGGCCGTAACGCTCAAAACTCATCAGCTCATTCACACAGGCCAGAAACCGTACTCCTGCGTGTCTTGCGGGAAGGCTTTCCGTCACGCGGTTAACCTGAGAAACCACGAGCGCATCCACACAGGCCAGCGACCGTTCAGTTGTGACTTGTGCGGCAAGACTTTCCGCCAGGCTGTCAATCTCAAAATCCACAAACGAATTCACACGGGGGAAAAGCCTTTCAGCTGTAAGGAGTGCGGGAAGAGCTTCAGTCAGCAGAGCAGTCTCATTACACACAGCCGCACTCACTCCGGAGAAAAACCCTTTGGCTGCAATTACTGTGATAAGTGGTTTAACAATTCAAACAGCCTCAAGCTGCACCAAAGAGTGCACACCGGTGAGAAACCCTACTATTGTGAGCAATGCGACAAGTATTTCAGTCAGGGAAGTCACCTGCGTACTCACAAACGCCACATTCATGGAGGAGGGAAGCAGTACATATGTGATAAATGTGGGAAGAGGTATGCGGATCCTCGAAATCTTAAACTGCATAAATGCTTTTATGCGTAGTCGTGGTGTTGAAAATGTTCAACACTGTAGTGTAATTCTGAGCCCATTTCTTTCTATGATATAAACAGTATGGTGTCTGAAAGAGAGACATGCAGAAATTAAATTAACTTTTTTTATTTTAAACAAGCTCATTTTTCTACTCCTTTGAAGTTAAACAGTTGATTTTACCAGTTTTGCATCCGTTTGGTCTGGTGGGAGCACTTTCAGCTTAGCTTAGCATAAGTCAATGAATCTGATTAGACCATTAGCATCTCGCTCAACTTTCTAAAAACACTTAATTTTTCTATTTAAAGCTTTAGCTGTGGTTCTATCATGTACTAAGACCGACAGAAAATAAAGAGTTGCGATTGTTCTTGGCTGATATGGCGAGGAACAATATTTTCATTCTGGTGTAATAATCATACTTTGCTGCTGTAGTATGGCTGAAGCAGGTGCATTGATATTACACACTCAATCATTTTTGGGAATTGGCTCATTTTACAACTCCCCTATAGTTAAACCGTCAAGCTTTTCCATTTCTACATCCATTTAGTTGATATCCGGGTCTGGCAGGAGCACTTTTAGCTAGCTTAGAATAAACCATTATATCGGATTAGACCAGGGGTGGGCAAACTTGGTCCTGGAGGGCCGGTGTCCTGCATAGTTTAGCTTCAACTCTAATCAAACACACCTGAACATGCTAATCAGTGTCAACTCCCCTATAGTTAAACCGTCAAGCTTTTCCATTTCTACATCCATTTAGTTGATATCCGGGTCTGGCAGGAGCACTTTTAGCTTAGCATAAACTATTAAATCGGATTAGACCATTAGCATCTCACTCAACTTTCTAAAAAAACGCTTAATTTTTCTATTTAAAGCTTTAGCTGTGGTTCCATCATGTACTAAGACCAACAGAAAATAAAAGATGTGATTTTCTTGGCTGATATTGCGAGGAACTATATTTTCATTCTGGCGTAATAATCATACCTTGCTGCTGTAGTAAGGCTGAAGCAGGAGCATTGATATTACACACTCAACCATTTTTGGGAATAGGCTCATTTTACAACTCCCCTATAGTTAAACAGTCAAGCTTTTCCATTTCTACATCCATTTAGTTGATATCCGGGTCTGGCAGGAGCACTTTCAGCTAGCTTAGAATAAACCATTATATCGGATTAGACCAGGGGTGGGCAAACTCGGTCCTGGAGGGCCGGTGTCCTGTATAGTTCAGCTTCAACTCTAATCAAACACACCTGAACATGCTAATCAGTGTCTCCAAGATCACTAATTATCTATAAGCAGGTGTGTTTGATCAGAGCTGGAGCTAAACTGTGCAGGACACCGGCCCTCCAGGACTGAGTTTGCCCATCCCTGGATTAGACCATTAGCATCTCACTCAAAAAAAAAAAGTTATAATTTTCCTATTTGAACCTCGCCTCTGTAGCTGCATAACTAATGTTATTTAGTTCCTTTCCTAGTATGCCAGAATGAGAGTATAGTTCTCAGCAAAAATTTTGTGTTTAATAGACATCTAAACGTAGACAGCTTGGCTAAAATGAGGCTGAACTTGGGCTATCAGTAAAAATTTAATAACCCAAAACTAGACTAGTCGTCAAATAGACAGATTAGACAGACTTTATATGTGTAATCATTCATTTGTTTATTTGATAACTAGTCTAATTTTGGCCTATTTTTAGACATCTATTAGATTTTCACAGACAGGCCAAATTTAGCCTTGTTTTAGCCTAGATGACTATGTTTAGACGTCTATTAGACATCTTTAAAAAAAAAATGCTTGCTTGGTATTCTCCAGCTAGGTAACAGTGCTGCGTAATGTGCTGCCTTTGTACAGCCATGACATGAGCCTTTATTAAGACATTCAAATGAGAGCCATATCAGCCTAGAAAGTAGCAAGTGTTCATTTTCCGTCTGTCTTTGTACATGATGCAACTACAGAGGAGACGAGGTTCAAATAGGAAAATTATAACTTTTTTGGTTTTTTTGTGTTTTTCTGGAGATGCTAATGGTCTAATCCGATTTAATGTTTTATGCTAAGCTAAGCTAAAAGTGCTCCTGCCAGACCCGGAGATCAACTAAATGGATGTAAAAACGGAAAAGCTCAACTGTTTAACGATAAGGGAGCTGTAAAATGAGCCTATTCCCAAAAATGGTTGATTGTTTCTTTAAGAAACTGTGTCCAACTGGAAAAACACTAATAAATTTGGAAACATCTTCAGTTTGACAGCAAATATGCACGGCAATCCTCAGAACGCATGCTAATAAAGAAATGTGCAGACTACAACGGAGACCCAAACACGTGTGTTGTCAAACTGATGATGTTAGTGTTTTTCTGTATATATGTGTTTTCCTAAGCTGCATCTCTCTGTCAATGTAATTAATAAATGTAGAATATTTATGACTATTGATGCAGTCACTTATCAATTTTATTGCGATTATTTTTGTCAATGCCGTGGACTGTCAAGTGGCCTCAAATCTATTTTTTCATAGCTTAAAATTAGGTATTTTTCATAAAACTATTTTTGAATTACATTTTAGGATTTGCTGTAACTTTTTTTGTTAGTGTTAGTACATCTTGAATTCAGATGTTGCACCTTTACTTGTGGATCCCAAGTGAAAAGGCTTTTATGCCATATTTTTTATGTTTGAGTGGGAACATAGTAAAAAAATCTCCACCAGTTGGGTTTGATATCTATAAGTCATCTTTAAATTATTAATTTTATTTGGTGTTATTTGCAGCTACAGAAAGACTGAAATATTTTAAAAGATAAAACGAGATCCATATTGTCAAATACAGTATTCACACTATCTAATATTTGATTTTTCTGTTGATTTTTGCCACCGCATTTATCATGAAAATGTTTCCCAGTACAGTGAATCGTGTGTTTTCAATAAAATGAAAATCACTTGTTCTTTTGTCCATCTTCCCTGTGTGTATGATTGCTACACTCAGCATGAGAAATATTCATCTACTAAATATTTATGCATCTACTAAATATGTATGGGACAGAGTTGTGGGTACATTTCACGTTTTCATTATGCTGGAATGCATTACAACAAATTCGTAATTTACATTCCTGTATAGTTTACATTACATTACACTTATTAGCATATTTCTTAATGTAAAACAATGCAAAATGCAAAAAAAAAAAAAAAAAAAAAAAAAACACCACATGGTATATCTAAAACAAATTTTTTTTAAATAATATTGATTTTAAAAAGTGAATGAAAACGTTGACATCACAATAACAGAGTTGTCATTTTCCACCATTTTGTGCTTTAGTGCAAGATGCTAAGTTCAAACTAGATACCACATGGCATATTTAAAACAGATTTAAATTTTTTAGCATGTTGTTTTTAAAAAGTGAATAAGAAAGGTATTGACCACAATAACAGTTGACATTTTCCACCATTTTGTGTTTAGCTTAAGAGGCTAACCTCAGACTAGATACCACATGGCATATCTAAATAGAATTTCGTTTTTATCATGTTGTTTTTTAAAAGTGAATTCAATTCAATTCAATTCACCTTTATTTGTATAGCGCTTATACAATGTAGATTGTGTCAAAGCAGCTTCACATAAAAGGTCACAGTAAATAGGAACAGTGTAATTCAGTTTGTAGTGTTTAAGTTCAGTTCAGTTTAGCTCAGTTCAGTGTGGTTTAATAATCACTACTGAGAGTCCAAACACTGAAGAGCAAATCCAACGATGCGCACCTCTACAGATCCCGAACCATGCAAGCCAGTGGCGACAGCGGAGAGGGAAAAAAAACTTCACTAAAGGCGGAAGTGAAGAAAAAAAACCTTGAGAGAAACCAGGCTCAGTTGGGCATGACCATTTTAATTTCTCCGCTGGCCAAACGTCTTGTGCAGAGCTGCAGTCTCAGTGGCGGAGGCTGGAAGCTGGCCTCAGCGAAGACTCGTCTGTCTCTGGAGCGTCACAGGAAACAGTCTCATGTTCTCCACTCTTCCATGACCATCGCAGTAGTTGCTCAGGATTCGGCCAGGTCCAGGATATGGAAACCTTGGGATCATCTCGTCGTTGGTCTTGGATCGAATCAGTGACTCTGCATAGTCTGAGGGCCTCGGGAAGAGTATACCCAGGTGGAAATGGAGAATAAAGAAAATAATTAGCGTAGCTGATGTTCACAGTGTATATCAGCAAGATGCATAACCTGTGTGGAAGCCCCCTAAGTGGTGCACTAAGTGTATGCTTTACTGAACAGATAGGTCTTTAATCTAGTTTTGAATTGGGAGAGTGTGTCTGAGCCTCGGACGTTATCAGGAAGGCTATTCCAGAGTTTAGGAGCTATAAATGAGAAGGCTCGACCTCCTTTACTCGTCTTTGCTATTCTAGGTACTACCAGAAGCCCTGAGTTTTGAGACCTTAAAGAGCGAGTTGGATTGTAGCGAGACAGAAGATTGGTTAGATAAACAGGAGCTAGATTATTTAAAGCTTTATATGTAAGAAGCAATATTTTAAAATCAATACGAAACTTAACAGGCAGCCAGTGTAAGGAGGATAAAATTGGGGTGATGTGATCAAATTTTCTAGACCTGGTTAGAACTCTGGCAGCTGCATTTTGTACTAATTGAAGTTTGTTAATAGAGGATGCTGGGCAGCCAGCAAACAGTGCATTACAGTAGTCCAGCCTAGAAGTCATAAAAGCATGGACTAGCTTTTCTGCATCTGAGATGGATAGCACACTTCGTAACTTAGCGATATTTCTCAGATGAAAGAAAGCAGTTTTTGTGACATGGGATATATGATTTTTAAAAGTTAAATTGCTGTCTAATATGACACCCAGATCTTTTATAGTAGAGCTAACGCTAACTTTGTATCCCTCTAATTGTAGGTCGAGTTGTGAGATCTGCTGTGTACAGGATTTAGGCCCAATAAGTAATAATTCTGTTTTGTCTGAGTTTAAGAGAAGATAATTGTTGGTCATCCAGTCTTTAACATCTTTAATACACTCAGTTAGCTTGGACAGATTAGACGTCTCGTCAGGTTTAGTTGAAATATATAATTGAGTATCATCTGCATAGCAGTGAAAGCTGATCCCATGTCTTCTAATAATGTCTCCCAGGGGTAGCATGTATATTGTAAACAGTAAAGGGCCTAAAACTGATCCTTGAGGCACCCCGTATTTTACTGGGCTGATTTGTGAAGGCTGTCCATTAATATTTACAAACTGGTAACGGTCAGATAAGTATGACTTAAACCATTGTAGGGCATGTCCCTGGACACCTGTAGACTTTAAGCGATTAATAAGGATACCATGGTCAATGGTGTCAAATGCCGCACTAAGATCGAGTAGAACTAATAGCGAGATGCACCCTTGGTCAGCAGCTAAGAGTAAATCGTTGGTTATTTTCACTAATGCAGTTTCTGTACTGTGATGAGCTCTGAAACCTGACTGAAACACTTCAAAAACATTGTTGGTCTGCAGAAAGGAGCATAATTGAGCAGAAACAACTTTTTCTAGTATTTTAGATATAAATGGAAGGTTTGAAATAGGCCTATAATTAGCTAAGTTGCTGGGGTCCAGTTGTGGTTTCTTAATAATAGGTTTAATAACAGCTAACTTGTAAGGATTTGGAACATGGCCTAGAGATAAAGAAGAGTTGATAATGTTAAGAAGAGGTTCTCCTATAACAGGTAGCAATTCTTTCAGTAACTTTGTCGGAATTGGGTCCAATATACACGTAGCTGATTTAGAGCTATTTATAATTTTGTCTAGCTCTTCCTGTTCTATGATTTTAAAGCACTGTAGGTTATTTAGATTCAGAGGCGTGTTTACTGGATCTGAAGTATAAGGCGGTGCAGAAAGTTTAATATCTCCTATTTTCTGTCTAAAGCCTTCTATTTTATCACTGAAAAAATTCATGAAGTCATCACTACTAATTTGCGGTGGAACGTTTTGTTCCAAAGATGACCAATTATTTGTTAATTTAGCGATGGTGTTAAATAAGAATCTAGGATTGTTATGATTATTTTCTATCAGTTTGCGGAGGTGCTCAGCCCTGGCAGATTTTAAAGCCCTCCTATAGCTGGACATACTGTCTTTGTATGCAATTCTAAAGACTTCTAAATTAGTTTTTTTCCATTTACGTTCCAGGGCACGAGTTGCTGTTTTGAGAGCGCGGGTATGACTATTATACCACGGTGTAGTTTTATTCTCTCTAGCCTTTTTTAGTTTGATGGGTGCCACAGTATTTAAAGTGCTAGTAAAGATGGCATCCATACTGCTGGTCACTACATCAAGGTCATTTGCGTTTGCGGGTGCATTTCGAAGTAGAGAAAGATCAGGTAAGTTATTTATAAATTCATCTTTAGTGGATGGAACAATAGTTCTACTAGGGCGATATATCGGAGCGGATCTGCTAATTTCAGGTAAACACAGCTTATATAGTAAGAGGTAGTGGTCTGTAATATCATCACTTTGTGGTATAATGTCTACATCAATGACCTCAATTCCATAAGACAGAATTAGATCTAGTGTATGCTTTAGGCGATGAGTTGGACCAATAACATTTTGCTTTATTCCTAGTGAGACCAGCAAGTCCGTAAACGCGAGCCCTAATGTGTCGTTAGCGTCATCTATGTGGATGTTAAAGTCTCCTACAATTAGTATTTTATCAGTTTTAACTAGTAAGTCAGAGATAAAATCAGAAAACTCTTTTAGAAAATTGACATAGGGTCCTGGGGGTCTATATATGGTGATTAGAGCGAGAGATAACATAGGTTTTTGCATAGTGTTTGGAAGGACAACATTAAGCGCTAATACTTCAAAGGAGCTAAACATAAGTCCGTTTCTCTGATTAACATTAAGAATATCACTAAAGATTGACGCGACTCCACCACCACGACCAGTTTGACGAGCCTCATGCTTATATAAGAATCCTGGAGGAGTTGCCTCATTTAAACTAATATAGTCATTTTGTTTCAGCCAGGTTTCAGTGAGACAGAGTGCATTAAGATTGTTATCTGTTATTATTTCATTTATGATAAGTGTTTTAGGTGCTAGTGACCTGATGTTTAGGAGACCAAGCTTCATGAAATTTGTATTTTCACTTTTTAGTGTTTTTTCTGGTTTAATTCTTAATAGATTATTTCTGGAGCACACAGTACGTTTGTTTCTTGATCTAATAATACGAGGAACAGACACAGTCTCTATGGGGTTAGCTAGGTATGCATTACTGTTATTTATGTGGGACGAATAGGAGTCTGTATGGCTAAATTGTGAACTTTGTGAATTTTTACTTACTAGTCAGATAGAGCGAAGTATTCTGGTGATGTTGTCCGACAGGAGTTCAGCTCCAGCTCGACTGGGGTGCAGCCCCAGAGATTAATTGACATATTACAATAACAGAGTTGATAATAACAGAGTTGGCAATAACAGAGTTGACAATAATAGATTTAACTAACAGAGTTGACAATAAACTTTGGCAATAATAGAGTTGACTAACAGAGTTGATAATAACAGAGTTGGTAGCAACAGAGTTGACAATAACAGAGTGGACAATAACAGAGTTGATTAACAGTGTTGACAATAACAGAGTTAACACTAACAGAGTTGAAAATAACAGAGTTAACACTAACAGAGTTGACAATAATAGATTTAACTGACAGAGTTGACAATAAACTTTGGCAATAACAGAGTTGACTAACAGAGTTGACAATAACAGTGTTGACAATAACAGAGTTAATTAACAGAGTTGGAAATAACAGAGTTGACAATAACAGTTGACTAACAGAGTTAACTAACAGAGTTAACTAACAGAGTTGACAATAAACTAGTAATAACAGAGTTCAATAACAGTTGACTAACAGAGTTGACAATAACAGAGTTGACTAATAGAGTTGACAATAACAGAGTTGAGAATAACAGAGTTGACAATAACCTTTGGCACTAACAGAGTTGACAATAACAATTGACTAACAGAGTTGACCCTAACAGGGTTAACTAACAGAGTTAACTAACAGAGTTGACAATAACAGAATTGACTAACAGTGTAGTAGACAATAACATAGTTGACAATAACAGAGTTGACTGACCGAGTTGACAATAACAGAGTTGACATTATCAGAGTTGACATTTTCAGAGTTGACTTAACAGAGTTGACAATAACAGAGTTGGCAATAACAGAGTTGACAATAACAGATTTAACTTACAGAGTTGACAATAAACTTTGGCAATAACAGAGTTGACAATAACAGTGTTGACAATAACAGATTTGACTAACAGAGTTGACAATAACAGAGTTGACTAACAGAGTTGACAATAACAGAGTTAACTAACAGAGTTGGAAATAACAGAGTTGACAATAACAGTTGACTATCAGAGTTGACAATAACAGAGTTGACTAACAAAGTTGACAATAACAGTTGACTAACAGAGTTGACAATAACATAGTTGACTAACAGAGTTGACAAAAACCGAGTTGACTATTAGAGTTAACTAACAGAATTGACTAACATAGTTGACAATAACACAGTTGACAATCACAGAGTAGACATTTTCCACCATTTTATGCTTTAGCACAAAAAGCTAACCTCAAACTAGATACCACATTGCATATTTAAAATATAGTTTTTTTTATCATATTATTGTTTAAAAAATGAAAATGAGAAATTTAATGAAACATCACAATAACAGAGTTGACAATTTCCACCATTTTGTGGTTTAACTCAAGAACAGATTTTTGTTTGTAAAATCTTTTTTTTAAGTGAATGAGAAATTTTCTGAAATATCACGATAACAGAGTTGACAATTTATGTATCCTTAACATTTTGTAGAAATCAGTGAGAGGAGAATAAATGACACCCTTTTTGCCTTCAAATATTGCTCCAAAATTATTCATCTGACCCAATTTAAAGGAATAGTTCACAAAAAAGTAAACTGCTACTCACTTCTTAATGAACCACTATTTAAACCTTTATGAGTTTCTTCTGTTGAACACTAAAGAAGATATTTTGCAGAATGTTGGAATCTGGTAACCATTGACTTTCATAGGAAAAAACAAATACTTTGGAAGTCAAAGATTACAGGAAATCCAACAGTCTTTAAAATATCTTCTTTTGGTTTCAACAAAAGAAACTCAAACATGTTTGGAACAAGTGAAGGGTGAGTAAATTATTGTATTTTCAGTTTTTGGTGAACTATCCCTTGTTTATATAATTGATAAAGAGACAGTACAGTATATAGAAACTAACAAAATGCAATGATATGCAGTAAGAGTACTTTCTTATTGTATGAGTGTACAAGCACCGTTGTGTAATGGAAAGCCATTCTCACCAATCAACAGTTACCAATCCTGAGCATTGTTAAACATGAGTGAAAAACCAACCCAGCCCCAAAACCAGATGACATGAAACTAAAGGTGAGAAGATAAAGAGAGGGAGAAGTACATTAGCATGTCCTCCTAAAGGTGTGTCTAAACAATAGTACACAGTTTGGTCTCAGATTGGTTCACCACTATAGTTGAGGTCATAAAATGTCAAACAAGACAAAACATTAAAATATAATATGTATAAATTGTGTATAGTGGAAAACAGATGGTTACAGTGAGGCAAATGGCACAGAAGTGAGGAAAGATGGACCCACCCCATGCTTGGAATGTGCAAGTGCTTAATTTGCATAGAAGTGTCACAAAACTTCCACAAGTATTTACTCAGTCTTGCAATGCATTTATAGCTAAAATGACTGAAGGTTCATTGGATTCAACTGAAAAATGTAAGGCAACCATGTAATTCCCCCCCCCCCCCATTTACACACACACAGACACGCACACACATTAAAATGATGGAAGTAAATTACTGGTTACCGGTTTCCAACATTCTTTAAATTATCTTCTTTTGTGTTCAACAGAAAACAAAAGTAATAAAGGTTTCGAACCACTTGGAAGTGGGTAAGTTTATTTATTTATTTATTGAGTTCACTATAACAAAATTTGATGTGAAATATTTGTGTAGACCTAAGTGTTACTTTTTTTATAACACAGTTGTGTTATAAACATGTTATAAAGGTTACATATTTCTAGCACAGCTACACAAATTAATATGCGTATTCATATATTCGATATATAAGCACTCATGCATGTGTAAAACAGAGAGAATGAGGGATCACACCTTTTAATTAACGGAATCACTTTCAATTGATTTATCCATTCATTAACTTTGTCCATCGGTTGTCAGGAGAAAGCGAGAGGCCTGCGCATGCGCGTTCCATTTACACTTCCGGGTTTGCTTTTTTTCCCCGTTGAAATGTAACGTTTCTCTTGTGATGCGCGTATGAAACTTGTTGCCGCACAGCGAATAAAGGGTGCTTTGATACATTTAATTGTTTACAGGCAGCAGTCAGAGCGGCGGTGACTAGCTACTGTCATGCTCGGTCGACGGGACGCTCGTTAGACCCACTGTAATGGCCTGATGTTGCGCTGTTGTGCCTTGTGAGCGGCCGGACTGACAGCAGCATGACCCGCCTGATGTTTCTCGCGGCCGCGGTGTTCCTCCTGTCCGCTCCGGCCAGCGCCTCTCAGGGGGACAAAGAGCCGGTCTACCGGGACTGCGTCAAACACTGCGTCCGGACGAATTGCACAGGGGCCCGGCTGCGCGGTTTCCAGTCCACTCAACCTCCATACATGGCGCTCACAGGTAGTGGAACCTATTATTATAAGCAACAGCGCTGTCTGAGTATCTGGTAACTGAACTATTTTTCACAGGTTAATAGAAAATGTTAGCACAATCTTAATCAGTGTAGACATTGCAGTATTTTGTTTTTCAGCGGTATACAGTGTAAATTATTCACCTTCCTGTGACTTTCTTTTTAAAAATATTTCCCAAATGATGTTTAATAGAGCAAGGAATTTTTCTCAGTATTTCCTATAATATTTTTTCTTCTGGTGAATCTCTTATTTGTTTTATTTCGGCTAGAATAAAAGCAGTGTTTACTTAAAAAACATTTTAAGGTCAATATTATTGACCCCCTTAAGCAATAACATTTTTTTTGATTGTCTACAAAACAAACTGTCTTTATACAATGATGAAAGAAGGCAAAGATAAAAGAAATTATTAGAAATTAGTTATTAAAACTATTATGTTTAGAAATGTGTTGAAAAAATTCTTTCTGTCATTGGGGAACAAAATATACTGGGGGCTAATAATTCAGAAGGGGTAATAATTCAGACCTCTGCTGTACTTTGTGATATGAAATAAAGGGCTGGTTCTTTTTTTCCCAAAAAGTGGACCTTTTTGCAGTTATTCACCTAATTTTCTATTTAATTATGAAATTAAAATAGGGGAGCTGGGGCACAAAGTAACGTGGGGTAAAATGTAGCACGGAAATGTAAAAGTAAACCGGAGTTTTAAGGTATTTGCTCAGGGTTAACCATGGCATGCTTCCAAATTTTTCACCACAGTGTCGACAGACGCCTTCCTGCCACAATTATTGAAAAAGTTTGCAGAAACACAAGAGAAACCATTTTTGCAGCATAAAAGTATTTTTTATTATAATCATTATTTTTTTATTTAAAGAAAATCTGTGAAAGTATGAACGTAAAATCTTATATTGTTGTGATTACCATCTTCTAGGCTAAAAGATGAAACCATTTTGAAAGATGTAAAAAACAGTGACCGCTAGCCAGTTTTGAGGAGAACCCAACACAGCGGGGTTAGTTGTGACAGGGTATTAAAATTAAGCCACACACTGATGGACACCAACTAAACTAACAAAGTAATTGTTGAATTTTGAGTGTAGTCTTCAGAACTTTTAAATAAAAAACTTTTTTTAATAAAAATATTTTTTAATAGAAAGAAATTATTTTATTACTAATAATGCAAATAAATGCATTGTATAATAATGTATAATGCAAATAAATCCAAATGTTTTTATCCAGTAAATAAATAAATAAATAAACATACTGTGCTATGTAGAATGAAAAAAAATTGAGCTAAGTACTGAGGAAATATAGATACTATTTAAAGTAAATTACATTTAAATTAATTGTGTGAAATCTTACTTTATAAGCATTTGTAACTAACCCTCTGTCTGTTACAACTTGCCCCGCAGGTGGGGTAAATAGTAACATTTTTACTCCTGGCATTTTTGGCAATACTGCACAGAAACCATAGGTCTGGCACTCATACAACCAGTGCTCACTTGTAGGCGAGGCTTGTGTGTTGTTGGTAAAAAAAACAAATGGTTTGTCTAACCCCATTACTTTGTTCATTATTTGGCCAAAACCAAAAAGTGTTACTTTGTGCCCCGCTCTGCCATATTGCATTTTAGTGACATTTTTAGCACAATTTTTTATCTGGATTAGCTTGTCGGGTGGTCAACATAATCACACTTTTTATGTGCCAAAATATTTCCTAAAGATTTAGAATAAAGATTTAGAATAAATTCATTTTAAAATACAAATTAATTACATCATAATCATTAGACAAAAACAGGAAAACAACTGTGTTAATTTAAAAAATAATTTAAAAAACATTTTTTTAGCCTATTGTTATTTATTAGGCAAATAACAAACTGGCAGCACATTCAATTCTCCTCAGTCAGAATTTGTCCATTTCAATAAAAAGTGATTAAAAGAGTTAGAATAAAAGTTTCTAAAAGGTTTTCTCTAATTAAAAACAATACAGTGGCGAAAGAAGACTTCTCTTACATCAGATTTTTACTCATGAAAAATAATTGTTAGCATTGGCCAAAACTAAATAGCTGAAGTCACGCCGAAGCTACACCCAGCAGAGGACTCTGCGTAGTCCTAAAGCCCTTTTCAATAGATTATTTTCACTGGTTATGAGGGTATAGCAGTTAAAATAGGACAAATTAGCTCATTATGGTAAAAAAATCTGTACCTTTGTCAGTGAGGGGTAGGTCTTTCAAACCACCCGAACCACCCTGGCTACAGGCCTGAAAGTATATGCAGAAGTATGCAGAAGGACTTTAAATTTTCAGTAAACTGGGTCAAACGCTTCCGGTGAACTGTATACATTTACAAAGTCGGCACATTTAAAGCCTGTTTTCTTTAAAAATGAATGATCTTTATAAAGCATACTTCTATAAAGTGGACTCTAAGATTGTACAAGAAGCACTGCATTAAATTACGTTTTCCCGCACCACGTTTTTAAAATAGGAACATTTTATTTTCTCCAGTATTTTCAATGGTGTTTCTGTGCTCGGCTACTGATCCTCACGGGTGTTTGCATGTAAACGGCTTTTCATCTCATTTCACGCTTGAACAGCTAAATGAATGCTAAAGTCTATTTAACTGATTATATTTTAATGACATTACAACATCGATGCTGTAAAATGAAAAGTCACATTAACCGTTCACTGTAAGTTTATCAGCATGGGAAGAAACACTAGCTGTGCATATACCCTATTGCGGATGTGCACATTGTGATATATCAATGCTGAAACAATATATTAATAGTGTATATTCATAAATGACAGTTATTAACTGACATACGTTTTAATATTGATAGTATTTTTTACAAATGTGCAAATCATAAAAAACGATTTTACATAGAAAAAAAAAAAGATTATGGGCAAGTTTTGGACACTTGGAGACCAGCCAAATCAGTTAAATACCAGCATGCTGGGGGACCAGTTCAACCAGCCTGTCTGTTTATGCTGTTTTTTAAATGAACATACATTTTTTTCTGTTTATTTGTTCTTTTTCCTTTTGAAAGCAGATTATGAATGACCATGCTTTTCTTAAAAGGATAGTTCAAACAAAACTGTATAATTGCTTTTAGTCATCCAAGATGTAGGTGAATTTAGTGTCTTTAGAAGAAAGATAAAGATTATTTTAGGCTAAATCAGTTGTCCATGATGGTTTATAAAAAACAACCAAAAACTCACAGCACCTTCAAAATACTTCGATTAAAAATAAAGGAGTTTTTAATTTTTTAAACACCATTTTAAGGTCAATATTATTAGCCCCTTTAAGCAATTTTTTTTCGAAAGTCCACAGAACGAACCATCGTTATACAATAAATTGCCTAATTACCCTAACCTGCCTAGTTAACCTAATTAACCTAGTTAAGCCTTTAAATGTCACATTAATATAATAGATATGTATGTATGTGTGTGTATATATATATATATATATATATATATATATATATATATATATATATATATATATATATATATATGTATATATATATGTATACACACACAAACATATATATATATATATATATATATATATATATATATATATATGTATATATATATATATACTAGTTTTGAGCTCAGAGTGTAATTTAAAAGCTTAAATAGGCTAATTGTTCTGTAGACAATCAATAAAAATATATATATATATTAATATTATAATAATATTGAGCTTACAATTTGTGTAATGTAAAATCGGCTTTTTTTTCTAAGCAAACCAAAACAAATAAGACTTTCTTAAGAAGAAAAAATATTGTACGAAATACAGTGAAAGTGCCCTTGCTCTTATAAACATCACTTGGGAAATAATTTTAAAAAGAATACAAATTTCACAGGAGAGCGAATAATATTTGCCTTAAATTTTATTCATAAAATCTTATTTTTAGAAACAATTTCTAAAAAATGACTAATGATCATAAATAATATAACATAATAAACAATAATTAAGTAAAGTGTGTTCAGTCAGTCATTAGATTAATTGTGTGTGTGATATATAATGTAACACATAATATAGCAGAACATAATATAACATTTAAATTAGATTTAATTAATATTTTAGATGTACGAATTGTCGAAATTCAGTCTGAATTTATATTGTTCTGCTGCCTTTCCTGTGCATTGAATCAAGTGTGTTATCTTTCAGGCTGGACGTGTCGTGATGACTGCAGATATCAGTGCATGTGGACCACCGTGGGCCTTTACCAGGCAGAAGGCTACAGCATCCCACAGTTTCACGGGAAGGTTAGCGGCAGAACTATTTCAGTGTAAAAGCAGATCTAAACTGTCAACAGTATCAAACTCTAATGTAAAATAATACTTTTAACTCCCCACAAACTTTGTTTAGTGGCCGTTTGCCCGTTTCCTGTGTTTTGAAGAGCCTGCATCGGCACTAGCGTCTCTGCTAAATGGTTTAGCATGTCTGCTAATGCTGCTGAGGTACCGCAGCGCAGTCCCTCGCCAGAGCCCCATGTATCACACCATCACCGCCTTCTCACTGGTGAGAAAGTCTCTTATTCTCATAAAAAAAATGCGACTGATTGACTTCCTTGACATTTTGTTTTCGTATGTGATTCCTGAATTTCTACATTCTTGTTTTGAGTTAGATGGAACAACTTATGAAAATACACTGTTTCCTGCAGCATTATTCGTGCTAAATGAGTGCATTGTGCCACACAATAATAGTTAAACTGACATTCAGAATTATTGGTCACTATTGGCTCCTGTTGTGCTGGGAGATGTAATAATACATCACACTTTATTTATTGTATTATTTTATTTTTTATTATTTATCATTTAATAAATGCTTATTTCATATGACGTGAGTTATATTTTATGGCTGTAAATATAATCTGCTGCTAAAGAAATTGTATGTATCATTACATCAGATTCATGAAAATGCTTGAAAATGCACAACTAGCGCGTTTTCTCCATTTGGTGAAAGACTTGGATGGGGATTATTTACATTTTAGATCCTGTGAAATTTATGTTAATGGAGGACTATAATTGAGGGATTGGTAAGAGTTCAGAAAAGATATTATATTTCATGAGTAATTCCTTGTTACAGTTCATTTTTTGCACTTTCGCATAAGCAAAATATTCAGAATATCAACTTATATGCTGTGTTTTTTTATTATTACATTTGCTAAATACTTTTTCAAGCTGCTATAGGATGTGTTTATTCAATATGTTTAATTGTTCTCTGATGTTTGCATAGCAGGCATGTGGCTAAGTTTATTGCCAAAATTATCCAGAAACATATAGGCTCATTTATAACCACAGCCATCACCCCTTGAATGGAAAGCTCTCTTTTGACCATATTTGAAACTGACGTGAATATTAATGAGCTCTGTTCTGATGCTCTGCAGCTCACGCACGCACGCATGCACTCACACACACGACAAATTCTGTGTGCAAACTAATCTAAAAATGTGCAAAATAATCATACTTAAGTTGTCTAAAATATTTTAAAAGGTTGAGTAGATGACACACAATCTTTTCAACTGAAGTGTTGGAGAAGTGATTTATTTTGGCTAGAAGGAGTGAGTGAATTAAACTTCAAAGTTGTGTTGAGGATTAAATATAGGCAAAAATGTTTAATTATTCTCGACAAAAAGTGCAGACAGATGTATTTACAGTTGTATTTTAAAGCTTTAATATATATCAAAACAGAGACGGAAAGTTGTTTTTTTTTTTTTTAAGTGTATTGGCATCCTTTACTCACAGTAAGAGCTGAGTCATATTGCTTGATGCGTAAACGTGCACTAAACACTTATATTTAGCAGATTACTTGTGTTTGTTGCCTCAATACAGACATATGTGGCAGATTTGGGTGGCGAATAAATTTGTATCCCGTCTTTCCTAAATTTTACATCCTGATGACAAGCTATGATAAGATGAGTTAATCCATGCATGAGAACTCTATATTGCAGGTTTTGTTTTCAAAATAAGAGTCCCACATACATAGTAAGTATAATACAATCTTAGATAAACTAATGGGGGAAAATTATGGGAAATTATCATTGTTGTAATTTATTAAGGAAACATTGTTCTACAAAAAAGCTGACATTGTATAATTCTTAAAGTTTAATTCCAGGAAATATAAATTATGCCAATGTTTTACAGTTATGATAATGCTACAAATGTTTTTGCATTGTGGCACAGAGATTGTTTAAGTGAATTTATTTAGCGACGAAAATCACAACACTATACTTGAGATTCATGCCGGGATTTAACACAGTTTGTCTCTTGCAGTTTGCAGTTTTAGATGCAGAAAACTGCTCAAGCAACTTTATGAAGGAACACAGACTGCCTTTATTACACTTTCATTTAAGTAGATTATTGAGAATCATCTGTTTTCAGATCATCAGCAGTGCTGTGTGTGTGTGTGTGTGCGTGCGTGCGTGCGTGCGGGTGGGTGGGCACGCCAGGTTGGAAGATTAAGGAAAACATGGGGGGGAGCTGTGATTGGGAGATTTAGACTCTTGACATCTGGCAGCACCAAGCATGAAGGCTTTGGAGGCTTGTTATGAATGCGAGATAATAAAAATGTCAAATGAAAAAGACATTTTTATCTCAGTGGGGCCAGTATCACTGACAATTATGCTTAATTAAGTGAGACAAGCGGTAATTGTGGTTACAGTTAGATTAATCTCAAAGGCCTAGTGGACCAAAGTAAGCCAATAAATATAATGTTTCTGCATATTGCAGGATCCTCACTGGTTGTGACAAACCTCTTTATTGAAGCAAATATCATTCGTTATGATAATTAGCAAATTAGCACTTTTCTAACTTAAGGGATTTGTTGCAACTAGCTATAAATTACGAACATTTTGGATCAATTTTAACGATCTAGGCGCAAAGTCTAAAGCGCTTGGCGCAAAAGCATTAAGGGCGTGTCTGAATTCACTTTTGCTATTTTACGCACGGAAAAATAAGCTTTGTGCCCTGGCGCAGGGTCTAACAGGGTTATGCTTATTCTCTTAATGAGTTATGGGTGTGTTTTGAGCATAACGTGCATTAAACCAATCAGAGTCTCGGCTCACATTCCCTTCAGTTGCGTCACGCCATGGCGCATTTGTTATTTATTAGATGACTTTTTACGTGGAAATACTGAACGCTCCATTAGCGAGAAAACAGTTTAACAGACCATCTTCAGCGAGGATAAAGGATGAGCCTCCTCCATTCAGCCTCTTTACTTTCTCTTTACTTTACTTTTACTCTTTATTTTACTCCTTTACTTTCATGGAGTAAGGAAACGGTGGAAACTTGACTGAAGACATCCACTGAAGTTTGTTCAGCGCAAAGATTTGTTTCAAGACTATTTCGAAATTCAGTTCAAATTTTTCAGCAAACGCATAAATGAACAATAATAATGAAGTGTGGAGTAACATCCAGACACACGTACTATTCTTGTGCCCTATGGTGAAGCATACGTCTCCAAAACCCAACAGGTGGCCAAATCTAAACTTGTTTTTATTAAACAAATATAAATATGCATATAATAAATAATACTGCTAATAATAATAACTGTTTTCTCACTAGTGAAGCGTTCAGTTTTTCCACTTACAAAGTCTGCCATGTAAATAGCAAATGCGTCATGGCGTGGGGCAACTGACTCTTAAAGGGAATGGGAGATGAAACTCTGATTGGTTTAATGCACGTTATGCTCAAAACACACCCATAACTCATTAAGAGAATGAGCACAACCCCGTTAGACCATTAGTTGGTAATTTTCCTGTCAGTATTTTTCTGTCCTTAAAATATCAAAAATGGATATGGACACGCATTTAATTTTGCGCCATGCGCTTTAGACTTTGCGCCTAGATCGTTAAAATATAGCCTATGAAGTCGCAACATAAAGGAAACGCTCCCAACCACTAGGGGACAATGTTGACATTGACACACAGATTACTTAAAGATGTGACAATTCTCAACTTAAGTGATTGATTTTAATATGTATAATCATAATATGTGATTCCTACAATGTCTGAAAGCAAACATATTTTGTTTTGTTTAATTGTTTTCATTTCGAATATAGATACATTTTTTTGCTATTAAGACATCAATAAATCAAAAAAATGCTAAATGCACATTTTAAAGTGCTGTTGTAGCCCAAAGTAAATGAACAGTAGGATGTACTCAATATTTTATGTGTCTCTTTCTGCAGGTTTCCCTAAATGCATGGTTCTGGTCTACTGTATTCCACACAAGAGACACCTATCTAACAGAGGTAAGCTTTCAAGAGATGTTTTTTAATGGTTTTGGATGAACATTAGTAACGGTTTCCATCCATATATTTGTATGCACATTTTTGGGATGTTGCATATGTAATAATTTAAGTATGAAGAATTATTTGAATGCTACTGTGTGAACACTCTAAAATCCCTGTAAAATGTAAATAAAATTTTATTCAATGTTAGTATCAGTATGTTAGTCTTTAGGATATCTACAGAGAAATTACCAACCTACGTCACACATGACGTCACACAGGTTGCAAAAAAGACCTGTTGCATCAGCAAACATGTCGTGTTGTGCGGTAGAATGCCAAAAAAAAATTTCAAGACATCCATGTGTACAAACTTTTTAGAACGTGATAATTCATTTAACAGCACCAATAAATATTATATACAGGCCAAGATTATATATTGATGATGTGCAAAATTCAGATGGAGGGCAGGAATTGGTTCTTCTACATAGGAATCGCTATCAGAACATCAAAATGTTTCTGTTTTGTGTTGTTTATAATTGTTAAATTGGCCAAAATAAGAAAAGCCAAACAGCTTTTATAGACTTCCAAAAGATTATATACATTCCAAGATTATATATTGATGATGTACAAAATATGCAGGCCTAGCTATGTGTATAAATATGTTAATGTGTTATATAAAATTCAGATACAAACACCACCACACTTATACAAAATCCAGGAGAATATAAATAACTTACCTTGCCATGTAATATCTGCAATGAAATTGATGGAATAAACAACCGTAACGTTAACATCAATATGTGCAGCAGCCTTGAATGTTTGTTGGTAAGTTCATTGACAGAACAAAAAACTAGATGGTTATTATTGTGAAGCACTTCCCCCCTTGCAAAAATTAATGAATAATAATGTAGACTATGCGTCCAGGCTTTTGTATGCGTTTATCTGTTATTTCATAATGCCTGGATTGGAAAAAACTATAGTAATTTATAATAAACATGTTTTTGAGACACATAGTAAAGTGTATAATGTGTACAACTCTTTGTTAATGAATGCTACCGAATACTGCAGCATGGTAAACTGTAATAAATACTGTAATGTTAGTGTAAACTGTGGTGCATTGTAATGGTGTATAATTATAGCGCAGAAACTAAAGCCTGTTGAATAATGTTTTATTACTAAGGTTGTGTTAAACAACAGCAATAATTACAATGCCAGGTTACTTCAAGTAATTATTTATAGTATGCATTTAAGTACTTTTTTCATGTAACGTAATAGCTTATACAGTATCTACCGCCTCAATGACAGGCAAATAGATTTTAGTTCAGTAGAAAACTCGGCCGTCTTCATGATATAAGGATCATGCCCAACATATGTGCTTATTTTCTATTCAAATCACCTTTGAAATATGGTATAAATTGCACAAATACAGACTTGTCTCTATGGCTGCGTCCGAAACCGCATACTTCCAGACTATATAGTACGGTAAAATCAATATGCGAGCCGAGTAGTATGTCCGAATTCATAGAATTCGAAAAACAGTATGCGAGAAGTACCCGGATGACTTCCGGCAAGATTCTGAAGTGCGCATCCCATGCACGCTGCGCTATCCCATGATGCCCCGCGAGCGAATTCATGAATGGAAGTGAAGCAACGCAACTGACGCAGGTTGGTCACGTAATCATGACAATATGGCGGATGTAGTACGTCCGAATTCTATTCATACTTCTCCCATTCATAAAGTATAGAACTTACTTTTCTAACGGCCGGATAGTATCTTTAAATTCAAATGCAGTACTACTGAGTAGTAGGCGGTTTCGGACATAGCCCATGTCTCCTATTGAGTTTTTTACTTCCTACCCTCAATCTGAATTTCTTGTGTCACCAGAACCACGTGATTGCAAACAACCTATTGGCTGTTTTTTTTTTAAAAGGGGAGGGTCTACTTTATGCCCCACCCTGTCTTCATATTTCAGTTGCAATTACATCAAACACTGAATAAAAACAGCGCATTTCAAAGCACTTCACGGGAACTAATAAACCTACAAATGAGACCATTTTTCATTTTGTTTTGTAGAAGATGGACTACTTCTGTGCGTCAGCTGTCATTCTCTACTCCATCTACTTGTGCTGTGTCAGGTGTGTGATCAGGATAACATGGATAACATGTAGTGCTGTTGAGGATTATGCGGTAATGATGGTGATTTGAGGATTCATGTTTGTGTTTCAGGACGTTGGGCTTGCGCAGACCTGCAATTTCCAGCATGGTGGGAGTTCTGCTCATTCTGGCCTTCACATCTCATGTGTCTTATCTGACCTTTGTCAGTTTTGACTATGGGTACAACATGGCTGCCAATGCCTCCATAGGTGAGGTGTTGTGTAAAGCAGGGTTATCTAAGTAAACTAATGTCAAGTTCAGACTGCATGATTTTCAAAGTAATGCTATCACAGATGTTTTCACACTGCATGACTGTCTGGGCTAGCCTTTTGTCGCTGCTTTGTTTACACTGCAAGATGGATTGGCAACAGGGGGTTTCACACTGCATAACTTTATGATAGGAAGAATCACAGACAACTTTGTCCAAACTTTGTCTCGCAACCAAAAACACTTCGTATATCTTTAAATCGCCAACAGCTGCAGATATTTAGCATGCCAGATATATCACGGGTATCGGCGACTCATTAGCGATTCTCTCAGATCACATCTTTGATAGTTCACACTGTGTTGTTGTTACTCGCGTGAATGAGCACCGATTTGCCTGTGATTTCAGGCATTTGTCTGGGATTTCTCAAAACCTGTCGGCGAGTCAAAATCGGGGCTAAAATCATGGTGTCTGAACTCCGCATAAAACTACTTGTCAAAAAGCATTGTCATTCATTCATTTTCTTTTCAGCTTAGTCCCTTTATTAATCAAGGGTCACCACAGCGGAATGAACCGCCAACTTATCCAGCATATGTTTTACGCAGCGGATGCACTTCCAGCTGCAACCCAACAATGAGAAGCACCCGTACACTCCTGCATTCCCACTTATACGTTATGACCAATTTACCTTATTCGTCACCTGTACCGCATGTCTTTCGACTTGTGAGGGAAACCAGAGCACCTGGGGGAAACCCACACGAACATGGGGAGAACATGCAAACTCCACACTGAAATGCCAACAATTTTTTGTCACGAACATCTTTAGAAATAGAAAGATTGTGGATTTAAATTCAAACTAAATATATAAAAAAGAAAAAAATTACGAACCAAAAAATGTTAAATAAAATTGATAGATTTTTTTGTTTTTCTTGTTTTCTTGGGTTTTTTACCCCAACATATAAATTGATATAAATTGACAATATGTTTTTTTTGTTTGATAAGCTCCAGATTTTTTATCAGTACTGACTAATCTAATGTATATGCACAAATATAATATTGGATAGCTTCCTATTAAAAATATTAATTTAAAAGAGAGATTTGTGAGGGGTGTACTCATACATGCTGAGCACTGTATAAAGACGAATTCATTTTTGGGAAAATGGGATGAAAGAACTCTGTTTAATATGAAACAAACTCTGTTTAATATTTTAATTAAAGGATTAGTTCACCCAAAAATTTAATTTAATTCAATAGTATTTTAATAAGTATTAATTACTCAGATAAACGGGTATTCTTGTAGCTTTTCTTCCTTATTTTACAAAATTATTTTTTGTCCGCATGAAAATAAAAAATCATCAAGAACAGGTGGCGATTATACGTCGAACCATAAAGTCATGTTGACCAATCAGGAAAAGGCCTCCAAAAAAAGAGTTATTATCGCTTTCATTTGATTGTCAACATGGTGGTTTTGAAAATACCTGTGTTCATGTGGCCTAAGATAATTTAGATGAAATCCGAGAGCTGTATCATCCTACATAGACATCAACGATCCAGGGACGTTCAAAATGCAGAAAAGGAACCAAAAAAGTCTAAATATTTCCTGTGACTGAGAACAATTTTGACAAATTTGATATTGATAAAAATATTTAAAAAATTATTTAAACTCAATCTGATTTTGTATATGTGTATATATATAAACAAACAAGCTTTAAAATACTTTTTTTTCTTAGTGCAATTTGTAAATGATTTGTTGTATGTAAGCAACACTGTGTGTTGTGTTAATAAAATGTGATATTTTAAACTGCTTTAGATTCAAATAGCATTGTTAAAGCAGTGGTAACATTGTATTGTAGACATACACAATTACTTGCAAAAAAAGTGCAAAAGCATTTCAATTGTTTTATTATGCAACACTGTTTTGATATGATATTTATAGTCTTATCAGATAAAATTTTGAAAGAATTAATTGTACACGTTGTTGGAAGAAGTCTCTTTGAGTCTACTTTGACCAAATGCAGTAAAAACAATGAACTTCTGACATATTCATTAAAAATTGTTTTGTAATTGAATGGATTTTAAAATGTAATCTATTTCTGTCTTCAGAGTCACATGATCCTTCTGTAATCATTCTGATATGCTGATTTAGTCCTGATTTTTATTTTTATACACGTTTTAACAACAACAAAAAACTGGTCATGTCGGCTCTGTTTGACAAAATATTTAATACTAAGCACAACACAAATAAGGTGACTGCATATTTCTGAAAAAAGTACAAAGTTACAAAGTGGAATTTCCAGAAAAAACTGATATCACAGTAATCATGAATATTACATATAGTCATCTTTGCTAAACATTAAACCAAAATATGGTAACATATCATTAAATGACTATTTATTAGTGCTTGGCTTTGTAAATTCAAAAAAAATACTTAATTTGAGTATATAAACTAAACAAGCATAATAGGTGCAAATCATAAAAAAATGACATCATAATATAAACATCACTGGCATCAGCGCTAAACTAGCTTCATATTATGGAACATATCCACTACACCAGCAGTTGTCAAACCTTTTTCATCAAGTACCACCTCAGGAAAAAAAATTGTCTCTCCAGGTACCACCATAACCAGTATTGAAATACAGTAGCCTAGTAGGCCCAGTAAAGCAGCTGCAGCTCTCCACAGTTCAAAAACGTGGCAGATTAATTCCTATTATTGAGAATATTTATTCTTGTCAGCCACTTTAAACATTATAAATAGTCTGCACATCAACACTGCACTGTGCTTACAGGTAAAAACTAACAAACAAATAATACTAAAAATGTCAACATTGAAATTAAAATGTGTTTGTAAAAGTTAAAAATGGGAGGTTACTGTTCTTAAAAAGTAAAAAACAAGAAACTGCTGTACTTAAATGTAAAGTATTAACATTCGCCAATATTAATATTAATATTAAAGTATTAATATTAGCCAATTTATCAACACCTGGAAATATAGGCTATATATGTCATCATATTCATAAATATATAAAAATAATTTTTGCTAAATGTTTAAATATGTGTAGCATGTAAATATGACATATTTGATTCCTCCGCGTACCACTAGAAGGAAGCCTGTGAACCACTAGTGGTACACATACCACACTTTGAGAACCACTGCACTACACCATTAAAAGCATGACTCGCACATTAATGGGCTACATGAAGTGTTTGTTTTTCACCTTCTGATTTTGCTCTTTGATCGCAGGCATGATAAACTTGCTGTGGTGGCTGTGTTGGTGTTGGCTGAATCGGAGGATCTTGCCGTACTGGTGGAAGTGTGTGATGGTGGTGCTCTTACTGCATGGACTTGCCCTGCTGGAGCTGCTGGATTTCCCTCCGCTCTTCTGGGTTCTGGATGCTCATGCTGTCTGGCATCTCAGCACTGTGCCTGTCCACTTCCTCTTCTACAGGTACACCTTCCCATGTTGCGTCTGCAGCATTGGCCTAGATTTGATTTTTGAAATGGATGGGGACTAGTGGTTGACCAATTTATCACCATGACTGAAATATCGGTCAGCCACTAGTTCTGATATATATAAGCACTGTGCCTGTCCATTTCCTCTTCTACAGGTACACTTTTACACGTGCATGTTGCGTCTGCAGCAAGAGAGTAAATTTGCTTTTGAAATTGATGGGTGACTAGTGGTCGACTGATATATTGATGTGGCTGATATATCAGTCGACCACTAGTACCAATAAATCTCAGCACTGTGCCTATCCACTTCCTCTACTACAGATACATCTTCACACGTGCATGTTGCGTCTGCAGCAAGACAGTAGATTTGCTTTTGAAATTGATGGATGACTAGTGGTCGACCGATATATTGTCGTGGCTGATATATCAGTCGAACTCTAGTACCGATATATTTAAGCACTGTGCCCATTCACTTCCTCTTCTACAGGTACACCTTTACATGTGCTTGTTGCATCTGCAGCAAGAGAGTAGATTTGTTTGTGAAATTGATGGGCACTTGTGTTCGACCGATATATAGTTGTGGCTGATACATTGTCGACCACTAGTACCGATTTATCTCAGCACTGTGCCTATTCGCTTCCTCTTCTACAGGTACATCTTCACACGTGCATGTTCCGTCTGCAGCAAGACAGTAGATTTGCTTTTGAAATTGATGGGTGACTAGTGGTCGACCGATATATTGTCGTGGCCGATATATCAGTCAACCTCTAGTACCAATATATTTAAGCACTATGCCCATTCACTTCCTCTTCTACAGGTAAACCTTCACACATGCATGTTGCATCTGCAGCGGTAGACCACTAGTACCTATTTATTTCAGCACTGTGCCCATCCACTTCCTCTTCTACAGGTACACCTTTACATGTGTGCGTCTGCAGCAAGGGCATTGGTTTGCATTTGACATTTATGGGGACTAGTGGTAAACCGATATATCAGTCGATTACTAGTCCTGATATATCTCAGCACTGTGCCTGTCCATTACCTCTTCTACAGGTACACCTTCACACGTGCAGGTTGGTCTGCAGCAAGACAGTAGATTTGCTTTTGAAATTGATGGGGATTAGTGGTTGACCGATATATTGATGTGGCTGATATATCAGTCAACCACTAGTACCTATATATCTCAGCACTGTGCCCTTCCAATTCCTCTTCTACAATTACACCTTCATATGTGCATGTTGCGTTTGTAGCTCTTGACATTAGTGGGGACTAGTGGTAAACCAAAATATCATTGTGGCTGATATGTTGGTCAACCACTAGTCCTGATATAACTCAGCACTGTGCCTGTCCAATTCCTCCTCTACAGGTACACTTTCACATGTGCAGGTTAGTCTGCAGCAAGGGTGTAGATTTGCTTTTAAAATTGGTGGGGACTAGTGGTCTACCTATATGTATTTGCAGATATTGGTAATTTTTCACATATCGGCATTGGGCGATCATGTTTTCTGTTTGGCTGATTTGTTCTGGGCTAATTTTAAATTATTCTGTACTTTATGCATTTGCTACTGTCATATTCAAGTCAATTTCACTGTGTGAAAATGTATTTATTAAATGTAATTCAATTATAAATTCAGTTTATTATCGGCTTAATATCGGCCATTGTCGGTTGACCGGTAGTGGGGACCTATAAATCAAGCTGTGTCCACACCAGATGTGGCACGTGCGGATAAATGCTATTCGCACATAAATAGGCATGTGAACATTTTAAGTTTACTCACTTCATTCACATGGCAAATTTGCTTCATTCGTGTGTCAAATTCTCTTCACAATAGACTCGGATTCGCATCATAGACAGGGATACTGTCTGCCCTGGATGTTCTCTCAAGTCACTGATAAACAACTTTTATTTTTTTTTAAACATTTAAATTTTTTGTAACAAAAATGGGAAATCTTCACCTCTTCCTTCATAGTTCTATATAACCAGACGTAAACGCACACACACTTGCATCTTATAAGCTCACCGGCAGCATCTTGTGCAACTAGCCCATACAAAGGAACTGTTAGTGCTCAGAGAATTGGGTGCTAGAGTAAGGAGGGAGGAGTGTTTTTCCATAGAGAGAAGAGTGTTTCTACAGGTGGTTTGTCAAACCCACTCACCTGTGTGAAACACACTTCTTAAATGCACATTTGTTTTTATTTTATATATAAAAGATAATTTTGATTTACACCTTATTATTTTTTTTATAGTGTGGATTTTTCTTTGCTTTTCTGTTTCTGCAGTTTTCTGATAGACGACAGCCTTCACCTCCTGAACACAGAGAAGCCTGGAGTGAAACTGGACTAGGAGGAATCAGTCTCAGAACCACAACCCCTCCTATGAAATCCTTCCCATCAGGGCAAGTGCACGCCGGACTGAGCCAGGCCTCATCGCAGTGGCTTTTCCGGCACATGTCCTGGGGCTCAACTTTCCAATTTCACCATTTTCTTGTGTTTACATTTACTTTTTACCATATTTTAAAAGCATATTTTATAATTTAATTTAATTTTTGCGTTGTACTGGTCGTCATTTGGTCCGGTTTTGAAGATGTGCCACTTTACTATAGTCGAAACCTGATTGATATTTGCATTCACTGAGCTTTGCCTTCGATTGAAAAGAAAATTAGCCTTTCTGAACCACTTTATCAACACTGCACACTTTTAAGAAGGTGCACGGTCATTGCTGACAATTACCTTTGCATATCTCCAATTCATATCCGTCTACATTTGTTCTGCGTGACTTAATAGCCCTGAAGTGAATATTATTCTGAGATTAGATCGATTTTTACTTTAATAACATGCATTTGTTTTGTGTGCTGAACTCAGGAGGGGTTATGAGTGAGCAGTGTGTGCTCTGTTTCTGAGACGCGTGACGGTTTTACAATATGGTGCAATATCATGAGTGACCAGCAGACGGCGACAGTGATCATTAGATTTTACACTGTTTACTGTTCTCTGATCTCCCAGCACTGACTCGTGAGTGATCGATTGGGCATTTTGTTGATGTGCATATCAAGTTACCCATCATTTTTATTGTTTACCTTTTAACCATTTTTAACTTTTAACCAACTTTAATCACTGGAGATTTGAAGGAATAGTTCATACATAATGGCAATGGTCTTAAAGTATATATTTTTAGTGGCACACATAACCTAAACACAATCCCAAGTAAAATTACTCTTGCATCATGCTTTACACACTGCTCAAAATGTACTATGGTTTATTAATTAATCTTGGGTATTCTTGGGTACAATACTAATCCATTAGAGGCATTGATTGGACAAACATGACTAATTGTACAATATGGCTCTAATATTGCATATCCTCATATTTTACACACTGAAAAATGATTCATTGAATTAACTTTTTTTTAGGGTAAGTGATTGTAAACAATTGGGCTGAATTTAAACAATTCAATTTTAAACTGAAATTCATATGGGCTGAATTTAAACAAACAAATTAAATTTAGCAATTTTCTTTGTTTAAATTCAGCCCATATAAATTGTTTGCAACCATTTACCTAAAATAAAACAAGTAAATCTAATTAAGCGTTATTTAATTATTATTTAATTAAGCGTTATTAAGTACACGTTTGTATTTAAAGGGTTCATTGGTACCTCAAAAGTATATATTAGTACCAAAACATTTTAAGAGAACCACTTTTGTACTTTAGGTACTAATATGTACCCTTGAGGTATTAAATGGACCTTTTGGGTGCAAAAGTGTACCTTTTGAAAAGGTACCACCCTAGTGACAGCTCGTGCACCTTTATTTCTGAGATGTGATATAATCAAGTCAACACTTGAAAATTCTCAGTTTCTCTTGATTTACGAGTAATAGTAATGTGTTTAAGGGGGAAAATAATTCTGTAAACATCTGATGGCATTTCTTCAAAATCTTAAATAAAATGTTAACTTCTAGAGCATTTATATCTTCTTTAAGTTTTTAGACATGCTTATATTTATTTTTAGACTACATGGGACCAATGTTTTTGATTTAGAACAGTTGAAAAATCAACCTTCGCTGAAAAAACAGATTTAAAATTTTAGGTTTTGACAAATTGTGAAAAATGTGAAGAAATGCCATCATACCTTAACACAGTAAATCTAATATTAATGTTTTACTCTACCCTATACATGGTAAATCTAGAAAAGCTGAGATTTTTCAAATCGTTTCCTATTTTATTAAAGGAATATATTGCTGACTATTATAAAGTTTATTTCCTGAATGCACTATTTTACTCTCAAAGTTAATTTCGAAATGGCCTCTTTTTCACGCAAATTTTCCCCAAACTCTGTAACAACACTTCATACGCTGCGTTTGGCATGAGTACGAAACACATAATTGGCTGTTGGTTGCTAGGCATCCAGCAGTTTCACAGCATACATGTTTGGCACAAAAAAATCTGTCTTAGTTTTGTGCTTTCATAACCCCAGGTGAAATTTCAAGAATTCACACTTGTGATTTATACATAACTTGTTTGGCATGCTGTCCTGGGAGAAAGCCTTAGCTCAAGGTATCCTCGGGCCCAGGGCTCCCTCCCTTTCGCAGGGCGAGGACATGGGGACAACATGCAAACTCCACACAGAAATACCAGATGGTCCAGCGTGGACCCACAGCCATTGGTGTTCTTGCTGTGAGGCAACAGTGCTAGTCACTGGGCCACCATGCCGACCATTCTAGATAAGGGTGGAAGAAGGGGAGGAAAGGGGGTTTCTTCCAGACGAAGATAGTTGTAGAAAGAAAATGAGGATATATAGAGTGACTTGGGAACTTTTGATTGGAGGATCGTGATTAGCTAATGTGGGCCAGCCTGATCAATCATGAGTATGTGCTCCTCTCGAAATTAGTTTAATATTAAACTTCACGAAGTGTTAATCCAGCTTCTCAGTTAACCCAGGGATAAAAATGTTGTTTAGAATCAAGACAACCATGGATAAGAAGGAAGAGCTCTAATGCTGGGTTCACACCAAATGTGAACTGAAATCTTCTACACGTTCAAATAATTGGTGAAGCAATAAACATCCCACGAGTAATCTAGAGTGAGAAACGTGATGCACGTGCTCTCTTTGTGTCATGCAACGAATGCCTTTCCATTCGCAACCCAGCACTGAGATTGCACTAACTTGTGAACCCCCAGTGCTGGTAAACACCCATACACACTCTCATTCACGCACACATACACTACTATATAGCCATACTTATATGGCTAATTTATCCTGAGGGGTATAGTTCAGTACACATTTATGTCCGTTTCCACTGACAGAAGTACCAAAACAGTACAGTACCAAAAGGGTGGAGCTAGACTCTTGACTAGCTAGAACGCTATTGGTGTACAGATAATCGTTACTTGGATGTCTAATAAGTTTGGGGTTTCTGAAACACAACATTCACTCACCTTAGTTCCTGATTTATCAGGGGTCTCCACCACAGAATGGACCAGCAATTACTCTCGTATGTTTTATGCAACGGATGCCTTTCCATTCGCAACCCAGCACTGAGATTGTACTAACTTGTGAACCCCCAGTGCTGGTAAACACCCATACAAACTCTCATTCATGCACACATACACTACTACGGCCAATGTTCGGAAAAAAAAACCCCACAAATGCAGGTAAAACATGCAAACTCCACACAGAAATGCCTCCTGGCCCAGCCAGGACTCGAATCAGTGGCATTCTTGCTGTGAGGTGACAGTGCTTACCACTGAGCCACCGTGCTGCTCGAAACATGACATTATCACAGCATTGAACAATGTTTGGCCCGAACCAAGCAGAAGAACAGCATGTGCTGTATGTCCTGTATTGTTGTTTATGGGGTCGTTAACATTTATGTCTAAGGGTGTACTTAGACATGGGTACAGTTGCCTTGAACCATGCCGAAGTGCGATTGTCGCCCCCTACACTCTTCCCCGACAGCTTGCACCCACACTGAATTTTGTTTTCCGAGCCGGCGTGCGATTGCGTCATCGATGATGCAACTGTTCAGTTTAACAGAAGAGAAGCACTCTTGCTTAGCACAGTTGACATTGCTGTAGTTGTATCGTCTTGTATTATTTTTAGTCTTTTGGGATGCAGTGACGCACAGTCAAATATTTTGCCAAACAGATCCACCAGTTTTGACGCGCATAAATGATCATAAACGTCATTGTGTAAGGGGTTTCATCTTTAAAAAAAACTATGACAGTTTGCGTTCATTGAAAATTAAGAATGATTATTAAATCCATATGAAACAGTCTGTTAAAAGTGACATCGCGTCTTCTGTTTCGCGCTCAGGCATGCTTTGCACTCACACTACAAGCGTACCGTGCCAAAGCCCAACCCAACCGCACTCTGCCACACCTTCCAACCAGGCCAGGGCCGGCCAACTGAACTGCACCTGGGCCCGATTCGGAGCACTCAAACTTGTCAAACGAACCGGGAAATTCGCCCAGGCACGGTTCGGATAGTCAAGTATGAGTGCACCCTAAAAGCCGGAGGGGCTTCCTTTATTTGTGTGCACTTGCTGCACATTTATGTTTTAAATAATGAACATGAGTATGCAAAAGATGCTATATGTGATGAACCCTTTTGGCTTTCTTCTTTGAGCGAAAATAAAGTAGATTGCAACTTTCTGGTGTACACCACGCCTTCCAAATAAAGCCCAATTTTACATAAGTGCCAAATGATCGCTTGGATACCCCTTGGTGCTCCTGCATATAGCCGATGCCATTGGGGTTATTTATACCTCTGCGTTCAGTCTGTGACAGAGCTTTGCTTCAGAAAATCTAGTAGGCTAGTAGGCTCCACAGTGTTGAGTTTACAGAAATGTGTGGAATGCTACTGTAACAGTAATTCAAATCATTATCTTTTTGGGAAGAAAAAGGCAGAAATCCTAAAATAAATCCCACCCAAAAAAATCATTGGGAGTCCCATAATCGGCTTTGCGTGGCTCCCTTGGCTCTTGGCCCTCTCATACAAGCAGGCCAGTCACAGGTCGTCGTGACGTGTAGTTATATTTTCCATGAGGTGTGCGTAAGGGTATGGTGAAGGATATTCCAGTGTTTGAAAGCTACACCAGACCTATATCATGCACTCTGCAATAATATGAATTGGCCTTAAGGGTACTTCTGGCATTGGTAATGCAACCCTGATCAGGGTGACCCATACTGAACTTAATCATACTTTAATTTGCTGTACTGTACCGCTCAGGGGAAACAACAGGTGGGACAGTTCACAAAATTGTTGGTTCAGTTTGTATTAGGGTTGCACGATACTGGAATACGGTACCAATCGATACCGACATTTAAAAAAAAAATCAATTTCCCGCTGACTTTTAAACGCTACTGCCATTGTGTTCATGTGCTCAACAGAAATGACATTAGGTCATCAGTTCACCGAACTCACGGATGTTTACTGCGTGTAACCACAGATACAGGGACACTGGAGGGTTTTAAAGCCTCGATTCATCAGCGGATCACACGTATGTCAGCTTATAGACAAACCAGCTGATCGATGTGACTTTGAAACACTCCAGTGTCCCTGTATCTGTGGTTACACTCAGTAAACAGCAGTGAGTTCGGTGAACTGGTGACCTTCACGGCCAAACACAGTCATTTCTGTTGAGCATGTGAACATAATGGCAAATCAGCGCTGTTTAAGAATGAGTTCAACAGCGCTGAAATGTTTGCAGGAAATGGAGATATTTAAACTTCAGTATCGATTGGTAGCGAATTCCAATATCATGACACTAGTTTGTATCACGGTTCTGTGATCACGGTTTTAATTCATTAATTAATTCGGTTTACATTGTAAAAACGAAATCACCCTCTGTAACACTTAAATATCATTTAGAAATGCTATGGCCATTCTCAAGGCCATGTGTTCTACTTTTAGTCTTAGAGATTTAGTTTAGTTTATTTTTTTGATGATTCACGGTAATGACGATAGCGTGTTCATTTTGGCTGAAAAAATTCTTCCACGAATGTGTACTTTCACTTTAGACTCGACTTGGCCGACTGTTAAATATGGATATTCTGGCATTAGGTTACATGCATTTAGCTTATATTTTGCATCACAAGAACATGTCAATTAAAAAAAAAAAAAAACATTTGTGAGCTGAGAGAAAACCGAGCACGAGCACAATTATTGAGTTTCTGCAACATCTTGTGCTGGACTCTTTCAAGTTTAGACTGATATAACCTGAAGCTTATGAGTTTGCAGCATTAACCATGAAAGAGACGCTGTAAACTGTGGAGAAATGAACAAAGATAAACTGCGATGGGACAGGATAGACTACAGTGGGCCGTAACACACCAAGCGTCTCTTTCAAGCGTCCAGAATGATGAGAGAGAGCGGTAACCATACTGTGGGATCACATAATCCAGTCAAATACCAAAACACTTCAAACACTCACTTCCCGGTCAAATGATTAAAAAAAAATGTAACAATTTTAATTAAAACCAAAAACGAACCATGACAAGAGAACTGAGCATTTCCCCCCTTTCCCCGTGAACTGTTCTATTTCTAGTGTCCTGGCCAAATTCCCTCTCAGCCCTTACCCATCATGGCCTCCCAATCATCTCCATCCTCTGACTTGGCTCTATCGCTGTCTCTCCACTCCACCTATAGCTGGGGCATGATGAACGCACTGGCGCTGTTGTCATGTGGCTGCCGTCGCATCATCCAAGTGAATGCTGCACACTGATGGTGGTGTGGAGAGACCCCCCTCATGATTGTGAAGGGCTTTGGGTGTATGGCTATTAACAATAAATGCCCCATATAAATACACATTACATTACAAAGTGGAAACGAAGTTGTGCCTTTTTTTAGTTACCCATTTTGGAGTGTGATATTTCATGGTCACTATGTTTTTACATTGTATGGACAAGAACAGCGTGAACATTCTACTAAACGTCTCCTTTAGTGTTCCACTGGGACATTGCTTTTATTGAACTATTCCTTTTCATCGGTTTAAGGACAGTGGCTCGTAGCACCACCACAGATCTACTTGATCAAGATTTTACTTTGTATGAACAAGAACAGCATGAGCATTCTACTAAATGTCTCCTTTAGTGTTCCACTGCAACATGGCTTTGGGTGAACTATTTCATTTTATCGGTGTTAGGAAAGTGGCTAGTATCACCACCACAGATCTACTTGATCACGTTTTTACTTTTTATGGACAAGAACAGCACGAACATTCTACTAAACGTCTCCCATTGTGTTTCACTGGGACATTGCTTTGGGTGAACTATTCCTTTTTATCAGTTTAAGGAGAATGGCTAGGATCAAGTTATCTGACACAGCAAAGAACTTTTCCTTTTAAATCTGCGAAGGGGATTTTATAGCATGATTTTTCTCTGAATTTGCTGCTCTATCTTTATCTTTATTTTCCTTACAATTTTTATATATCCTATATCACTTTGTGCTTTTTGTTGAAGCGGTTTCATTTTGATTTTATTTATTCTTTTGGTGTGGGACGGGGTTGGGGGGTGAACTTGATTTAATTTCACCAAGAATGCCTTTGCAGTGAAAATATTACATAGGATTGGTTTTCCATCAGAGGTAATGGAAATGGATAAAGAAGTGAGTGTGTTTGTGTGTGTGTGTGTGTGTGTGTGTGTGTTAGTTGCTGTGCAATCTGAGCTTGTCGTGCTTCACATTTACACACATTTATTACTATAGAAACCTGACAGCTTATATTCTTAGCAATGTTATTAAGCTCCTTCTCTTCTGAACACTTGTCACACTATGCCTTACATTTTTAATCTGTTTATTGTTCATACAAGGCAGCACTCTCTCTCTCTCTCTCTCTCTCTCTCTCTCTCTCTCTCTCTCTCTGTGTGTGTGTGTGAGAATCCACAAATCTCTCACCATCCACAAACTCCAACTTACTCGTGCCAGACTTTTTCTCTGCATCATTTTAAATCAAATTCACACCTTTTACAGTTTCTAGAGTTATTGCTACTGGAGCCAAAACCACATTTTATTGCCTGATATGTCTTTGTTCCAAATGGTCACTTGTGCACTTTATGTGTGTGTGTGTGTGTGTGTGTGTGTGTGTGTGTCAGAACAAGAGTGCAAGCATGATCGGCCTGGAGGGTAAATATAGCCATTTAGAAAGGCTAAAAGTGGTATAGAGGGGGAGGGAGGGACAACAAGTGTATCCAGAACTGTGATGGCGGGCCGTCGATCAGACTTAACAATTCATCACTTCTGTCTTTTGAGAGTCAGGATTTCTAAAGATATGAGATTGTTTTACAGCTAACTGCTAATTTTCGATGATGTTGGATGAAATTAAAGTATATCTGTGATGGACATCCATATGGAAGCTTGTTTCCTCCTTAGAATAAGAGAAATAATGAAAGCAGTTGCTATTTTATCTCACATTTCGGACTTTTCTTCTCAAGTCAGCATCTGATGATGAACGCTTTTTTCTCCTCACAATTAGGATATTTTAGTCTCACAATTGAAAGTTTTCAGAATTATGATCTTGTATCTTGCGATTAAAATTTGTAAACTGCGCAAAGTCGAAATTGTAATAAATTAAATGCATTTAATTCTTAAAATTAGGCGAGAATCAGAAATCTGACATTAAAAGTCGTCATTTTATTTCAACTTTTTTCAACTTAGTTTAATTGTTATATGTTTAGTTATTTTTACTTTTTACATTTTTTATGTATTAACATTTTTTACCCTGTGGTAGAAATGTGGTTCCATATATCAAAGTGTAATGAATTATAGTAAAAATTCTGCATTGTTTCTAAAGATATGACTCGGTGATATTAAAGTATATCTCTGATGGACATCCATATGGAAGCTTGTTTCCACCTCAGAATAAGAGAAATAATAAAAGCAGTTGCTATTTTACCTCATAATTCTGACTTTTCTTCTTGGAATGAGTTTATATTTCACAGTTCGAGTTCAAAACTTGAGATTTCAAGTCAGCATCTGACGATTTTAGCTTTTTACCCCTCACGATTTGGATATTTTAGTCTCACAAATCAAAGGTTTCAGAATTGTGATATTTTTTATCTTGCGATTAAAACTTTGTAAACTGCAGAAAGTCAAAATTTCATTGAATTAAATATGTTTAATTCTCGAAATTAGATGAGAATCAGAAATCTGACATAAAATGTCATCATTTTATATGTTTAATTGTTATACGTTTCATTTTTTACTTTTAATTATTTTTAATATTTGAACATTTTTTATCCTGTGGTAGAAATATGCTTCCATATATCAAAGTGTAATGAATTATAATAAAAATGCTGCATTGTTTCTAAAGATATGACATGGAGATTTTAGTCTCACAGTTCAAAGTTTTCAGAATTATTGCGATTTATTTTATTTTTTTTTATTTGTAAACTGGAAAGTAAAAATTGCAATGAACTCTAAGTTTAATTCTCGAAATTAGATGAGAATCAGAAATCTGACAAAAAGTCGTCATTTTATTTGATTAATTGTTTAATTCATTAAAAACTATTCATTTAGTTTAATCGTTATATGTTAATTTTTTTTTTACTTTACATTTTTACATTTTATATATTTGAAACGTTTTTTATCCTGTGGTAGAAATGGGCTTCCACATATCAAAGTGTAATGAATTGTAATAAAAATGCTGCATTGATTCTAAAGATATGACACGGTTTTACAGCTAACTGCTATTTTAATAAATAATTATGATAAATAATAAATTAAATGTTTGATGAAATTAAAGTATATCTGTGATGGCCATCTATATGGAAGCTTGTTTCCTCCTTAGAATAAGAGAAATGATAAAAGCAGTCGCTATTTTATCTCACATTTCTGACTTTTCTCCTTGGAATGAGTTTATATCTCGCAATTCAAGTTCAAAACTTTAGATTTCAAGTCAGCATCTGAGAATTCCAGCTTTTTCCGCTCACAATTAAGATATTTTAGTCTCACAAATCAAAGTTTTCAGAATTATTGCGATTTAAAATTTGTAAACTGCGGAAAGTCAAAATTTCAATGAACTTTAAATTCTCGAAAATAGATGAGACTCAGAAATCTGACATAAAAAGTTATTTTATAAGTCATTTTATTTGTTTGTTTTATTTATTAAAAAAAAAAATAAAGAAGAGAACATGCAAACTCCACACAGTAATGCCAACTGACCCAGCGACCTTCTTGCTGTGTGGTGACAGTGCTAGGTTCTGAGCCACCGTGTCGCCTACATCTTCTTTGAAAAACAAACAAAAAAAGTGAAATGTTGTGAAATGCAGTGAAATATTAACGATGCTTTAATTTTAATTGACGAAATTAAACTAGAATCAGAAATCTGACATAAAAGACGTCTTTTTATTTGATTTTTTTTTTTTTTTTTTTTTTTTTTACATTTTAAAATTTTTACATTTTGGTTTCTTTATTTCGTTTATCCTGTGGCAGAAATAGGCTTCCATTCATCAACGTGTAATAGATCATAATTAAAAACAACTTGCTTGTTGAGTGGATTTTAAAATGTGAGGAATCTTGGAAAAAACTAAATAAATAAAAACAGACGAACATCAAATTCAAGCAGATTGGAACAGACCTGCTTTTGTTGGAAAAGTCTGGCTGATTTAAACTTTGAGTATTCAAAAGAGTCAAAGTAACATTATACCTGGACAATTTGAACTGTAATTAAAAAAGTTGAAACACAAGCTCTAAATCCAGCATCGTAAAGGCAAGTTGTTCATTATCACAAAATACATCAGATATATTTATGGGAGAAATCTAGACAAACAACAATTGATGAATTGTTAATGGAAATCTGCTTAAAACTGAACTCAAGATATGTATCTCATTGTTTGAATGACTTTCTGTGGTGATTGACAGCATGTGTCAGTTGCTTTGGAAATATTCCTTTACGCACACAAATATAACAACATTTATCAAATTGTTTTTCCACCTTCCTATAAAACTGTTCTCACATTTCTAAAGCAGAATGCTGGTCATATATTTTATCATCCATCATATGAACCCTTAGCATTTGGTACATTGTGTTGTAAAATAAACCTGCATGCTGAATGTAAACTTGACCTAAAGAAAGGAAATGAGATATACTGTAAGGCCGGACCGCTAATCAGTTAATTTCAGAACAAGCATTTTGTTATTTATTTTTATTTTGTTTGACACTGTTGTCTGTATGTAATGTAACATAAGGCCAAACACCAGAGGTGGCTTCTGGGTAATCTCTAAATTCTCCCTCATCTTGATTGGCCAGTTTGATTGTGGCCAAAATGGACTTGCCCTGTAAAATCTCCTTTACCTTCACTTTCTCTTTGCTCTCTTTCTTGGTCTTGTATTGTAATGCACCTTTCTCCACCAACTGTATACACAGATCCAAACGTGTATGAAGAAACCTTGAGGAAATTAATAAAATTGTTCTCTATTAATTATTTATTGTTAATCGTATTTATTTTGTTAACACTGTGAGATGTTGTTATGCATTGTGTATTATAAATCATATACCTGTCATATATCTGACAATATCATATTCATAATACAGCTAAACCAACGCCAATCTCACGCTAATTCGTAACGTTTTGATTTAGTGACTAATTCGTATGAAATTGCACATTATTTTTACATTTTAGTATGAGTTGCTCATCCCCCAATGATGGTGGGGTTTGGTGCCACGCCTCCTTTGAAAAATCGTAGATTTTCGTACGACTGAACTCATATGAATTAACCACTTAACTGACAAAATATAAATTATTCGTTTCCTCGTGAGATCAGACTGGCTAAACAGAAAGTACCTTATTGCTTTTATTAAAAACGTAACTATTTTTTTCCGGTTTAGTGGCTAATTTGAACGAAAATGTACAATTTTTAAAAAGAGGCGTGACACCAAACTCCACCCCTAAAACCAACAGTCATTGAGCGATAAGCAAATGGTACTAAAATGTATGAATGAAATCGTATAAATTCATACAAATTAGCCACTAAATCAAAAAGTTATGAATTGGCTTAAGATATCGTTGTTGCTACGTAGTAAAACGTTAACGACACCACTTAATTTTACTTTTAAAATTCAGTTACTAATGTTCGGTTTGAGTTTTATGGATGATGTGCATCAACCATCATGAAAACATACTATATTATTATTAGTAAATACTACAGAGTTTTTGACATTCCAGGCTCATTCTGAAAACGTATCGCTATATACATTTCAGGAGAACGCCAAATACGTCCCAGGAAGTACGTTCTTTTGCAGCTTTTGTTTTCACGAATCCACCAGAGGCCATTGTGTATGCATTTGAGATCTCAAATTTCTTTCGAGAGTGCCATTCGTGCCTGCTGTTCTGGTGTTAATTCTCTTTGTACATCCGAATTAACGTGAAACTGAGTGCACGTGCACAAGCGCAAAACCCCTCCCTGCCTCCTCCCCCTTATAAATATGGTAACGACTCCACTTTGGCAAAATCAGACGAAAAAGCAATGGCAAAAGCAAGCAAAAAGAGAAACTTTACAGAATGTAAATTGGAGGTGCTCCTATCGGAGGTAGACCAGAGAAAAACAGTATTATTTGCAAGTTTGTCATCCGGAATTAATAACAAAAGAAAAAAAATAGAGTGGGAGAGTTTAGCTGACACGGATAACGCAGTGGGGTCTAAACATCAAACTGTGAGTGAATTAAAAAAGAAATGGTCCGATTTAAAGGTGCAGGTTAAGAGGAGAACAGCGGTTCACCGCCAAAGTGTGGACCAAACAGGCAAGGGAACAGGGGATGCTCAACTAACACCCTTTGAGGAGAGAGTTGCCTCAATTGTGGGCGACACTTTACTGTCTGGAGTTGTATCCGTGTCTGTTGGAGACACAGATGTATTAGAGGAACACTTTGTTAGGGCAGTATAGCAGCACCCCTCTGCTCTTATCAAGGCAGCACCACTGGCATTTCAGCTGCCCAATCGCCCGACAACTGATCGAGTGCCTGCCACCTTGGAGCCTTATCCCAACCATGCTGTTTGTGAGGATGAATTAATCATGTGTTGACCAAGGCCAACTTGCTACAATATGTTTTAAGCGCATTTTTCAGCATCACATATTATTTGCACATTTATTGAATTGAAATGTTTCCAATTCAAGTATGCAAATTCGTCTTCAGATGACACCTTTATAGCAATGTGCGTGCAGTCGATCACTACGAATACATTAGGAAAACCGGTGATCGCTGCAAATTGCACTTTAGTGTTTGGCTGCTAACTGCATGGTATGGAAACCTTATATACCTGCTAGACATGCGGATGATCCCGTCCCATACAGCTGCCATTGCACGGCTCAAAGATACTTTATAGTGTGCAATTTAACATAATTGCCTCTAGGAGTCGAAAATGGAAATGAAACAAACACAAGAAATGCACGTACGCCAGACATGAAGTTGGCGTGGACCAACGCACATTCTCACGTTAATTTCATCGTTAGTAAATCCAAAAGTGAGCGTGAAAAAGAAAAGCCGTTTTTAGCCTGTTATTTACTTGTTTGTTTTATTTATTGGCTTCTGATTTATCTTACCCGCTTTCTGGAACTGTTCTTTGCCAGACTTGAACCCCGTCTTCGTGGTCAACTCCTCTCTGCGTCTTAAATCTGCCGACGTACATGGTGAGCTACTGGAAAAACTGGTAACAGTGGGAAATCTGTCCATACAGAGCTAAGTGGTCAGCTGGTGAGCACGAAAAGGAACGGCATCATACCGCCCCGTAGTGTTATTTTTAAAGATAAAATGCAGCCATACATAGTTCTGGCAACATAATTCACAATCTCAAGAAATGTATACAGGGCTACATTTTCAGAATGAGCCTATGTTGGTTTTTGAACTAAACTATACTAAAGGGTATTATACTGTATATAGTATTTATAACACTTTTAATGATTTCACTCATCACTTTTAATGAATGCTGATAGACTAATAAATAATGTAGGTGGCTGTGAATTACATTACAATCTCATATCTCTGCTCTGTCGGCTTTTGATGCTTAAAATTCAACTCTACAGTTTAACAATGGGACTTCTATTGACATTTGAGTAGTTTGAAATTATATAATGTATATAAAAAAAGTCTGTAGACTAAAGAAACAAGTCTGTAAAATAACAGAAAACATACTGGCAGTTTATTACAAGGTTTTTGTATTGTTATATACAACTTTAACCCAGACAATATATCACTTTAAGCTATTAAAAATGTTCATAAAAGTTATGTTTTCCAACTTTTCAAGGTTAAAAGTTGTTGGAAGAAAGATCAAAGTCCCATAATACAATTCAAAAGCATAAATAAACAAGGAAAAATAAAAACAAATCACAAAATATGGAAAACTTCTAATTTACGCATGCTTTTTACAGTGTGTAAAAAAATTGTAAATTAACAGTTTTACGTAATTTGTGATTGTTTTTTTAATTTAATGATGCCTTTGAATTGCATTATTGCATCTTGACCTTTTCTCCAACAACTTTTGATGTTGAATAAATGGAGAAAGGGACTTTTTTTTGACATTTTTCTAATAGTTGAAACTGCCGAACTTTATGTACTATTTCTTATACTATACATTGTTTCAATACTTAAAATATTAATAAAGGTCTGTCTTTGTTAAACTGCAGTGTGGAAGTTTCAACTTCAGTATGAGATTAAGGTCCCACAATGCAATTAATAACTGTATGGAAAACACCCATGAATCACAAAATACACAAATTTATATACAAAATCCATAAAATTTACGGTGAAAAAACAGCAGCTGTGGTTGCCGAAATATCCCTGTTAAAAATGTATCAAATAAATATAAAAAATTTACAGTAAATTATCGTATTTCCTTCTTTTTTTGACATACATCAATGTTTTGAAGTAACTACAGTTAACTATTTCCTGTAGAATCTACAGTTTGCCAGTAACTTAAATCAATTACAGCAACAATACTGTTTTTACATTTATACAGCACTATTTATTACATGTATTTACAGTATTGTATATCTTTACTGTAGTAAAATATGCTGTAACTTTAAAACACAGTAACATACTGTATAACTGTCCTACAATAAAATACAGTTCATATTACAGTTAAATACAATGTAATTTACAAAAATCATTAACAGTGTAAGATACTAATTTATAGAAGGCACTCGGTGTCATTCACACAATTACTAAACACCATCATGGTAACAGATCAAATGAATGAAATAAACATATCAACATTAGATGTAACATAAAACTCTGTTCATCACTTATTAAGTAAACTTACTGTTAATCATGTTAGGGATTTTTTGCGGTAGCATTTTCACAGTTTTTTTTACCATTTGAAATCATAGACATTTTGCCAGAAGTTGATGGTAATTTCCAACAAGTGAAGCTTTGGCATAAATAAATGCACATTTAGTAGATGAAGTAAGGTTTACTCTCTTGCAGGCTGTATTAAGAGGGTCATGATGAAGGTGACGAGACTCTGGAGAGTTTGGAATGAAAGAGGTTTATTCTTCCTCCTCCTCTTTCTGCCTACTTCTCAGAGTCTGGGCCTGGGGTACAAACATGCACACTATCAATGTGAGAAAAAAACCCACTTTTGGCAACACATGCCATTCTCTGGAATTTCCCCCAAGTCTATTGACTTTTGAGAAAACTGAAAACAGAAATGTACACTTTAAATGTGAAAAGTCTCTACAAACAGCCGTTTTGGCAAATAAAAATAACAAAATACGAAAAATACATTATTTTTCACTGTTTGTACAGTACCCAGCACAATTGTCTATCCCTTTAACATTTGTATTTGGGATTTCCTAACATCTTTACGATAAAAAAAAAAATGTTTTAATTCTTCTGATGTATTGCATTTTTTCCCCTGCAAATTCAACTAAATCTAATATTTTGTAAAGCCTCTTTCTTTTTTTCTGTCAATAAAAATGTTGTTTGATTTTTTTTAACACATCTTCGGGATTTACTTTTTATTTATTTATTTATTTGCACCATATATCATTCATTATTTTGTTAAAATAGTTCCAGTTGGGAAAAGGTTGGAACAGTATGGAAAATGCAAATAAAAAAAGAAAGTAGTGATTTCCAAACTTAGTTTGACTTGTATTTCATTGCAGACAATATGAACACAAAATTTTTCATGTTTTGTCTGACCAACTTCATTTCATTTGTACATGTATTTCCTTTCCTGTCATTCAGACCTGCAACACATTCCAAAAAAAGTTAGAACTGGAGTAATTTAGGGCTAATAAATCAAGTAAATTGGTTAAATAATGATGTGATTTGAAACAGGTAATGTCAACAGGTGATTGTAATTATGATTTGGTACAAAAACAGCATCCAAGAAAGATCTAGTTATTTAGGATCAAAGATGTGCTGAGGATCGCCAGTTTCTCAACAATTATGTGAGAAAATTATTGAAATATTTTAAAACAATGTTCCTCAAAGAAAAATAAAAAGACATTTGGATATTTCATCGTCAACAGTGCAAAACATAATTAAATGATTCAAGGAGTGTGGTGGAATTTGACAAGGGCGCAAGCCTAAGCTGAACTACCATGATCTCTGATCCCACATGCGGCACTTCATCAAGAATCGTCATTCATCTATATCACCACATGGGCTCAGAACTACTTTGGCAAACCTTTGTCAAATACGTATACATAATACCACAATGAGTATTACATAATGCCAGTTAAAACTGTATTGTGCCAAAAGGAAGCCCTATGTTAACAGTGTCCAGAAGCGTTGTCAACTGCTTTGGGCTATGAGGCATCTGGGATGGACCATCAAACAGTTAAAACATGTTCTGTGGTCAAATGTATCAGTATTCAGGTATTTTTGGGGAGAAATGGACGCCGTGTGCTCTAGACCAAAAAAGAAAAATATCATTCAGACTGTTCAGCTACAAGTCCAAAATCTGTCCAGTCTCTGTCATGGTATGGGGTTGTGGCAGTGCCATTGGCAAATGTGACTTGCACCTCTGTGACTTGCACTTCACCATTGCTGAAAAGTACATAGAGATTTTGGAGCGCAATATGCTGCCTTCTTTTCTAGGGTCGCACGCCCATGCAAATTTCAACAAGACAATGCAAGACCACATACTGCAAACATTGCAAAGTTCTGGCTGCAGAGAAAGAGGATACAGGTACTTGACTGGACTGCCTGCAGTCCTGATCTGTTTCTAATAGAGAATGTGTGGTGCATTTTGAATCGCAAAATCTGTTTATGTTATAAAACTGTATGTATTGTGTCAGAAGACTTGGGCTAAACTCATTGATTCTTATCATTTTATATCTTAAAAGGATACAAAACTGAAAATTCTGTTATTTACTCACCCTTTACTTGTCACAAACCAGTTTGAGTTTAGTTTTTTTCCTGTCAAACACCAAAGAAGATATTTTGAAAATTGTTGGAAACCTGTAATTATTGACTTCTTTTTGTTTTTTTTTTTTGTTTTTTTGTGTATGGATGTCAATGGTTTCAGGTATTCAGTTTCCATCAACATATCTTCTTTTGAAGAAAGAAACTGATAAAGGTTTGGAACCTCTTGAGGGTGAGTAGCCTAAGTGAGTAAACTAGACTTTTAACAGGTTCGTGAATATACTTCAGATTTGGTATGTGTTTCAAATAAGAACAAACGTCCAATAGGTTTTGACCCGCGTTCGTGGAAATCTTTTTCATTAGAGCAACGGGGGAAGTGCTCAGCAGCTTTTCTGAACTTTGGGCTATTAGAACTTAAATGTGAGAGATATACACTGGAGTAAAATATGATAACTACTGCTCCTGATACTCCATAATTGGCAAATGTGTCAGTAGAGTTGCTGGAGTCAATCTGTGCTGCCACTCCTCCGCGGGAACGCGCGTATTATTGCACACACACACACACACACACACACACACACACACACGAGCGCGCACACACACACACTGACTGGAGAGTCGGGCGCATTCGCTCCTGCCAGGAAGTTGTTGGTATTCGGGAAATAACAAAGAGCCCCAAAACAGGTTTATTAAACGCTTCGGACCTACACGTGGGAGATTTGTGTAACGTGTTCGGGATCTGGGTATGAACTGGAGGATTATTATTAACTAATGGAGGAATAATCGATGGAGGCGGACAGAAGTTTTGGGCTCGCCTGGGTCCTGCTGCTGCTGTTGGGCATTACAGCCGCCACAGGGAGAGAAGGTGGGTCATCTCCACACATTCCCAGACTATCCCAAAATTTCCCATTAATGTTATCGCGTATTACATTGTTGTAAAGTTACTGGACGTAAGGGAATTTTAGACGAACAAACTACAGCAGGACACGTTCTCGTTGAGACATTGCGTGCTACTCAAGCCGCTGACACCCGTTTACGAAGCCGAAGACGAAGCGCGACTGGCGGCGGGGCCCACCGCACTTTCACGCCACTCTTCGAGTCCAGTTTTGGGGTCTATCGGCTAGTTTTGTCGCATCGCGTGTTGCAGGTTTACTCTAAAAAAAAACTTACTTTTGCTGCTTGTTTAAACTACATATTTAAAATGAGCAAAAACAACACAATTCTTATGTTTTCTTTCGGACAACTTAATTGTTTTATGTTCAATCCACTTTCACAGTTTGTAAAAGCCTTAAGAATTGTGTGAAACACGGTGTTTTTACAGTGTAGACAGAATGTGAAATCTGAGATTTTCTTCTTAACTTGTTTTTTAAAAAGTAGACAGATTTACTAGCCTACTATCTAACTCTGTATTTAATTTACATAGACTACTTGAACGTGTTTAAATTAAGTTCAGAAAATCCCGTCGGTTTTTTCTCATACTGTTGGCGCAATAGTTTGTCTTAAGTGAAGTATGTCACACAAACTTGATTTGCAACTTTTGCATGACAATAGCGCTGAAACCCGACAGCCCAGAGTTCAGGAGTTTAATGGGCACGATTCCTGATATGTCAGTATCACTCCAGTAGGCTATTAGAAAGAACCCCACACTAACGATTTATCTTTTAATATAGGCCTTATGGCGCACTACAATGTAATACAACCAAAGGTTTAATAATAACATTCAATAACAACTAAATGGGTCATGATCACAGAACAACAACAACATGATAATAACAATGATGCACACGTATGTACTAACAATAGGTAATGATACAATAGCAGTTAATCGAGTCATCAGCTCAGGACAGCAACAACAACTAAACACGATGAAGGGGACAACTAACAACAATAAAAGCATTTTTCAATATTGTTAAAACAATTAGTAAATACACAAAATTGTTGTTTCAACACTATGTATAGATGTTTTAGATACTATTGTACACTATACTACTGAGTAATAACAGTACAATTCCATAGTACAGTTTACGCTCAATTTTATTTTGTTTACACCATAGTAAATACATAAAGCATGTTATTACTTTAGTACTACCATTGTGTTTTATTGGTATTATTGGTATTGTTTTATAACACTGTATGCATATTTTATCCTTTGTTCTTTCTTATTTAAGTTCAACAACACATAAAACAATACATTTGCTAATACTGTCAATAAATATGCACAATATGAGTTTTCTGGGGTGTCGTATAGCAGTTTAATAGGTTTGTAGCTTGTCTGCATAACACAAAGCTTTTATATTTTATTTTGATTGACACATTGAATTTCTTTCCACTGCTCTTTGTGTAATATATATTGGCACTTGGTAAAGGAAGAGTATCTGTTTTCTTAGAAAATCATACGCTCCTTCCTGCAGCCCGAACAAAGTTATTCCAAAGGTCGTTTGTTTTAAAGTTTAGTGTAACTGTGTCAGTTTCTGATTACACACATACCAAAACAAACGTACGCATGAGTACTTGATGTTTTTGTGTTTCTAAGTTTGCTGAATGACTAACATGATCAGACTTTACTAGAAATATGTGGCTTTTCATTATATACAGTTGAAGTCAAAATTATTAGCTCTTCTGTGACTTTTAATGGATCAAGGATTATATAAATATAATATGTTTTCTTCTGGAGAAAGTCTTATCTGTTTTATTTTGGCTAGAATAAAAGCAGTTTAAAAAAAAACGGTGGTCAATATTATTAGCCCTCTTAAGCCAATTTTTTTTTCGATTGTCTACAGAGTAATGAAAGATACAACGATTTGCCTAATTACCCCAACTCCCCTAGTTAAGCTAATGAACCTATTAAGGCTTTAAATTGCACTTTACGCTGAATACTAGTATCTAGAAAAATATTTAGTAAATTATTATGTTCACTAGGGCTGTGCGATTTGGGGAATATATATAATTGCAATTTTTCTGACAGATATTGCGTTTGCAATTTGATTTGCGATTTAAGTTTAAGCTTCAGCTCAATAATCTGTAAACTGTGGCAACAATTCTGCGACAGCTCTTAAAAATTACCTGTTTTTGTTTGGTGTCTGACTTTAAAACCAAAGTATTCCCATATTACTAATGTCCTGTTTTTCTTTGATATTAATTTATTAATGCTTCTGAAGCAGCAGACGCCATTATCCCAATTGTCTGCGCTTTCCTGTTTGTTTGTTTTTTATTATGGGCGTTCCGCATAGTTCGGTTGCGCAATTCTGATTGGGCAGAACGAAAGTGTGCGCACTCAGTTGGCTAGTAAGACTATCAAACCTAGATGGCAGTCACACATTTGTTCTGGATGGGGGAAATTAAATAATACATATAGATTTCATATCACAGCCTCTTGCAATTAGCTGATCTTAATAGTTTCAAATTGCGATTCGATTTCGATTAATCGCATAGCCCTAATATACATCGCCTGACAAAAGTCTTGTCTTTGATCCCAGTTGTAAGAGCAACAAATAATAACTTGACTTCTAGTTGATCATTTGGAAAAGTGGCAGACGGTAGATTTTATCAGAAGATTCATCTGTTGAACTGCATCCCAATCATCACAAATACTGCAGAAGACCTACTGGAACCCTCATGGACCCAAGATTCTCACATAAATCAGTCAAGTTTGGTGAAGGACAAATCATGGTTTGTGGTTACATTCAGTTAGGAGGCTTGCGAGAGATCTGCAGAGTGGATGGCAACATCAGCAACCTGAGGTATCAAGACATTTGTGCTGCCCATTATATTACAAACCACAGGAGAGGGCAAATTCCTCAGCAGGAGAGCGCTCCTTCTCATACTTCTCATACCTCCACATCAAAGTTCCTGAAAGCAAAGAAGGTCAAGGTGCTCCAGGATTGGCCAGCTCAGTCACCAGACATGAACATTATTGAGCATGACTGGGGTTAGATGAAGGAGGCATTGAAGATGAATCTTGATGAACTCTGGGAGTCCTGCAAGAACGCTTTCTTTGCCATTCCAGATAACTTTATTATTAAGTTATTTGAGTCATTGCAGAGATGTAAAGATGCAGTCCTCCAAGCCCATGGGAGTCATACACAGTATTAATTATTTTCCCACTGCACCATGACTTTATATTACATACTGTACACTATTTCTGTAAAGTGACTTTTGTCCTAATTTGTCCTAATTAAATAATGAAAAATCAAGATATGATCATATTTTATTTTAGTAAAATAAGCGTAATCTAGAGGCCTTTGCCTTTCTTATAAGCCATTTCTGATACCAAATGATCAACTAGAAGTCAAGTTCGTATTTTTGGTTCTAAAACTTGAATAGATGACAAGACTTTTGTCAGGTAGTGTACTGTCATCATGGCAAAGATAAAATAAAATTATAAGAAATTAGTTATTAAAACTATTATTAAGGATGTTCCAGTCTTACATTTTATAAATTGATTGGTACTCACTAATTCGGCCGATCACATGAACCGATCGCAAGTGTTCGTTTACGGGTTTACAAGCAGAGGAAGATCCATTTTAACTTCTAAATATGCGCTCCAAACTTTTTCTTCGTTGAGACATGTTGAATTCTTTTTTCATTTTTTGCAATGTTTACAAATTCCATTGTTAGTCATTTTTCTTACCATTTTTTTATCCATCTCATCTATTATTTTTTGTAAAGCTGCTTCTGACCATTAGTAGGCATGGGCCGGTATAAGATTTTGATGGTACGATAACCTTGGATAAAAATACCAATGTTTCACGGTATCACGGTATTGTGCTCACTGCTCTAACATATATACTTTTTAAATGTCTGGGTAAAAAAACAAAAACTTTTTTCCCCTTTGAAAACAATATATTTTATTTTTTGAAAGATTTATAATATTTTGGAGCAGTAACCATGTCAGGCTAAATAATTCAAATGAATCACTTCTGCAGTCTTCATTTGTTTCAAAAACAGATTTCTCTACAATTTAAACAGCATCCTTGGATATCTTTTCTGTTGGAGATACTGTTGCTCTAAAAACAAAAAATGTAAATAAAAAAAATCTTACACATACCTTAGGAACGGTATTACAGAAAATTTTGGCAGTTTTAAAACCTTGACTTTTCCAAACCACGGTATACCTTGAAAACGGTTATCGTCTCATGCCTAACCATGACATGTCTACACTAAATGGTTATAAGAGACGTGTTTAAGGAATTATATGCAACATCCATCATTTATTCAATTCAATTAATCTTTATTTGTATAGCGCTTTTACAATGTAGATTGTGTCAAAGCAGCGTCACATAGAAGATTATAATGAATTGAAACAGTGTAGTTCAGTTTTCAGAGTTTAAGTTGTTTAAGTTCAGTTCAGTGAGGTTTAATTTTCACTGCTGAGAGTCCAAACACTAAAGAGCAATCCATCGATTGACAGCAATCCGCAGCTCTACAAGTACCGAACTATGCAAACCAGTGGCGACAGCGGCAAGGAAAAAACTTCACCAATTGACCAAAGTGAAGGATAAAAAACCTTGAGAGAAACCAGGCTCAGTTGGGCACGACCATTTATTTTATGGCCAATTATTCTCTTAGGAAAGGAGAGATCTCCACTCAAGTATCATACTTAGAGGGAAAACGTGCTTTATGCAAGTTAAATAAGGCTTGAAGCATCAGAATCGGTACTTTGTATCGGCCGATCACCATGGCAAGGAATCGGTACTCGGTATTGGCTCCAAAAATCTTGATCGTTACCATCCCTAACTACTATGTGTAGAAATGTGTTGAAAAAAATCTTTCCAGAAATTGGGGAAAAATAGACAGGGGCTAATAATTTAGGAGGGCTAATAATTCCTACTTCAACGGTATCTACAAACCTTTGGACAGTTCTTTTAACATAAAATATTTAACATTTTTTCCCATCCTCAAGTATAAACTCCATGTTCTATTTATACTTTGCTACTACACTATATGAGTCATAAAAGCCTAATGTGTCTCAAAAAAAGCTGAAATATATGTTGAACTGTACCTTTATATATACTGTTGAAGCCAGAATTATTAGCCCCCCTTTGAATTTTTTTTTCTTTTTTAAAAATTTCCCAAATGATGTTTAACAGAACAATGAAATTTAAATAGTATGTCTGATAATATTTTTTTTCTTCTGGAGCTTTTTATTTTTTTAAGAACCATTTTAAGGTCAAAATTATTTGCCCCTTTAAGCTATATTGTTTTGATAGTCTCCAGAACAAACCATCGTTATACAATAACTTGCCTAATTACCCTAACCAGCCTAGTTAAACTAATTAACCTAGTTAAGCCTTTTAATCTCATTTTAAGCTGTATAGAAGTGTCTTGAAAAATATCTAGTAAAATATTATTTACTGTCATCATGGCAAAGATAAAATAAATCAGTTATTAGAAATGAGTTATTAAAACTATTATGCTTAGAAATGCGCTGAAAAAATCTTCTCTCCATTAAACAGAAATTGGGGAAAAAAATAAACAGGGGGCTAATAATTCAGGGGGGCTAATAATTCTGACTTCAACTGTATGTCAGGCTTTGCAGGGTTAAGAATCTGTGAGATGCTCAGATTGTCAACAGTCTGCAAGAAGCATTTAGTCTTGTTGAAAAGCAGTGTCCATCAACAATGGCAATGGGACATTTGCATGGGACATTGTTGGCATGGCATTGTATAATGTGACCACATCCCTCATTCTCATAATCAAGCAAGATGGATGTTTTTCAATTTGATTCTGCATATATATATAAATATGTTGTGTTTAGTTTATTTCACTGCTGTGCTCAGTGTGTTGGTCTGTGTTATCAGTAGCTACGATTATGTAGAGCTGTGTTAGATATGCTTTACATGTTGCATCGTTGAGTGTTTGAGAGTCTGAAATGGCGGCTTTTAGCAGTACTGTTAGCTGAAAGTGTAAGCACATGCTGTCTCAACGGCTCAGTAAATGCCACAACAATAAAGATAACAAGTTACAGACATAATATCCTTAAAATGTTGACATTGAACTGATAAACAATTAAAATATTGACAGTCAATCAGAATCTAGGTGAAGTTAAATTTTAAGTTAGTGATGCACCCATCATGTTTTTCAGTGGGTGATTTTGACTTCTTTTTTTCTGTTTTTTAGATTTTATTTTTTACTAGAAACCAGAAAAGGGTGATGTGAGGTCCTGTGATTCTGCATTGATTTCAAATAAGATCCAAAAAATACACACTTTAATCACAATCCACACAAAGAAACCACTTAAACTCTTAAGTAGATGTGACTTGAAACAGATTGTATAACCTCAATACAGGAAGTGCAGAAAAGCAAAAAAAAAAGTTTTCTGACTTTATGAAATAATGGTACATTAAACATACTGTAAAGAGCTAAAACTATAGCTATGATGGTTAAAAAATGTAGTAGGGTTCTAGTAGTTATAAAAATTAGGAGTTACTATTGTTAGTATGTAAGTTTGACATCCAGTGGTTGAACTAGGTATTGCACTCCTGGATCAAAACACATTTTTACTTGGCTCCTCCTTTGAGGAGTCCATGCCAGCGCAGGTTGCCAGATTGACATGAATGTGGCTGACTATTGAGCTGAAATGGCTGTTTCTCACAGGTGAACAACAGGATAAATGACAATGATCACCTCAGTGTTAAGTTCTAATAATGTGAGTTTAAATGTCATTTTACATTACTTTTATTGCCATACTACTGAAAGCAGCAGCAGACCTCAGATCTTGAAAATAAAATAAACCTTTTGACAGTGGACTTTGGGCTGTGAGTTAATTCAAGCCAAGTTAACAAATATCAATCTTTCAGCATGTTCATTTAATAATATTAAAGAGGTTTAATATGTATCAATTAGATTATAAACATTGCCATTTCGCATTTTTTGAGCTGTTGACAGTCATATATGTGTCCTATGCTGCTTAAACACTATTAGGACACAAATATTTCACCAAAAAAGTGAAAATTGGTTGTTTTTGCTTTATTTCGAGCAAAATTGTTCTTCCGGTTTGAAACGAATTTTTGAAGCTGCGTCACGGCCATGAAATCTTAGCGTATATTCCAGCGTGTAGACTGGCTGTCTGTACCTGGGAGTACTTTATGACGTCTCTGAGTGTGCTGCATTCATTCATGAGAAAGACTTGGTTCAAACCTATCAGCGCACTCTATTGTGTATGCGGTGCAACTGCATTAATGTGCATGATAGCTGCGAAGATACAGATACTTTACCTGATACAGTGTTCAGACGGCAGAGAGACGCCACGTTGTGTCGCCAAAACAAGTGGAAGAAAAACAAGAACAGTTTGGAGACATAGGTCGTCAGTGTTGTGTTTATTATTGTGCGACAACAAAGGTTTTGTTTTCATTTTGCCGCTATGAGAGCGCAGCTGGACTCACGTGTGGATTACAGTGCACACAATGCGCAACAGAAATACGTGTCTAAGGAACATTTTTTACCTGAGAGCTTTTCGCATTGGAAATGGTGAAATCCCGATTTGCTGCTCGTCTCCTTTTAATAAAGACGCAGCTCCAGTTGGTGTTGATTGTCTCTACAGATTTAGTAAGTGTGTGTGATCAGTGCCCTTTGTTTGTTCATTCAGATGACAAAGTTAGTTTGTATCGTCAGCAGTACTCTTTCAGTGTTTAAAGACAGTACATTAATATCACTACAATATTATGGACTGAAAGATCCGCTGTAAATGCTGCTCTCCGAGTGTAAACATCGCAATCAAACTATTACCGTCGTGTTGAAATTTCGCCGCATTTTGTGACTATACACACACGGCTTTCTGACGCTACCTACCCAGTGCATCTAAGTTACAGAGAAATGCGGAGGGTTTTTTCTCTTATACAACGTGCGGTATCAAACATTCCACAGTCACTGTCTCCATGCGTCTGTGTGTTTGCTTGTTTTACCTCGGTGAAAATCAGCGCGTGCCCAAATGTAAACTCCCATTTTTATCCAAATTCTTCCCTCTTTCCCTCCCCTGACACTCCCACCTAAACAGAGCTAGACACACCCACTTTCCTGACTTTTTCCAAACTAGAGGTGTGAAAACACATCAAAACTAAGCAACAAACACACTAAAACATACACACAGTATTAAAAAAATAAATAAATAAAATAATAATAAATAAATTAATTAATTAATTAAAAAAGGGAGGAGAGACTCTATAAACCAATAATATTTTGTCAAATTTAATCATGTGGTACTGTTTTTATATAATTCAAAAATGGATCCAAATCTTTTTAAATAATTCACCCTTTCCTCTTAAAGATTATGTGATCTTCTCCAGTGGTATACAGTTGCAAACTTCTGAGATTCATTGTCCGATTAGTACATCAATGTCTGTTTTCCATTTCGAAGCAGTGCAGTTTTTAGCGATTGTCAATAACATTTCAGTAAGCTTAATAGCATGATTATGCTGGTGGTTAGAATTGATATAATTGCCCAATAAACATATCTCTGGATCCAATGGAAAATCAGTTCCATGAATCTATGATATGATATTGTATACTTGTACTCATAATACTTTCGCTTTAGGACACAGCCCTGTAGAATGCAAAAATGTACCTTCTTCTGTATCAAAAAACTTTACATTTTAATCAGAATGAGATTTTCTGTGCTTTTGTTGAATAATTGGAATAGCTGTATGACAGTACTGCAATTATTTAAAATATATATTTTTTATAAAAATAATGATTCTGGATGAAATAGCTTGGTAATGTAAAAAGTGCCAATTATGAAGAACAAATGAAAAGAAAAGAGAAGAAAAGAAAAGAAGAGAGTAGTTCAATAGTTTTTTATTTCTAACAAAACATTAGAATATATAATCTTTATGTAAAAATATATAGTCAAAATTACACACACAAAAGGGTTAGTAATTCTTTTTAAGGGCTGTTTAACAGAGGCAAGCTTTTTCCTCAATACATTTTAAAGAGTTAATAGGCTAACTTATTTCTAATAACAAATGATGTCTAATGACTTTGACTTTCGGGTGAAGTTGGCACACAACAAATTAGAAGCGTGCGCCTTGTCTGTAATTATCCATCTCCATGAAGCAAATTCGACATATATGCATGCCCAAGTAAACACTTTTTATCTTTTCTGTTTACAGCTCATGCCCATGCATGCCCACACAGTCACTTATGATTTAAATTGAACTTTCGACAATCGATTTAGAATCTTTAGAGAAAGAATCACGATGCATAATTATTTTTTCTCTCGCCAAAAATCTTCTCATTCATATATGATCACATTTCTCACTATATTTATAACTTCAGTGCAAATGTTTGATTAAGAATGTAGAAATATAAAACTAATATTCTTTAAATATAAAACACTTTTCAAAAAAGAATGATTTCAGACCTGACATAAAATATCTCTTAATAAAATGCAAAATGTAAACATTGTACTTTCAAGATTTCAATTTTCTAACAATGCTGTTATTCTGTCTGCATCTTTGTAATCACATGTAATAATTGCTGTCATTTAAAATATGAAAAAGCTAGTATTTGAATGATTCTCTAGCGTAATATCTAAAAGTGATGAGAAAACAGGTAATTTTGCCCACATTTTAAGATAATAAGGCTGAATGGCATGAAATGCCATTAGTCTACAGAGATTTCCCAGTATTTCTCTGTTGCCATTGGTAGATTACAATAATTAACCCCAAAAAAGCCAAAGCAAAACACTACCAGATTACTGTGGTATAAATACAGCATTACAAAATACAAAATAGAGAGACCGATTTAGAATGTTAGTGTTAGTCACTTACCTCTTAAAATAATTAGTTCAGCTGTACTTTGAAATATGAAAAGAAAACACTGAATTTTTCTCCCCTAAGGACTTATTATGCAGTCTATGTCGCCATCTTGCGGTGCAGCCGTCTTTGCTCTGCTCAGTATGACAGGCTGATGGCCGTCGATCTGCAAAATTGCAGAATATCGCACGGCTATCAGCCAATCAGATCCAAGAACCAGACAGAACTGTTGTATAAAAGATATAATAATTGTCCACACAGTGTAGTCATATCGCACAGCCCACAACTGATTAGGATAGTGACAAACACCATGCTCTCATAAAATAATATTTAATAGAAAACAGTTTTCATGCTGATATTTCTATCCTATATGTTTTCCCCAAATTTGTAGCGTTCTTTAGTAAAGAAATGATGTTCATAAGAATGTCCACACTGCTCCTTTTAATACACTGAAAGTAAATAGCGAATAAACATGTCAGTGGTGGCAGGATGCTCAGGATTAGTTTAAAGCTGCAGTCGCACTAGACTTTTCATTCCATTGACTTCCATTCACATGCATGCGAATGAGTCAGACCACAAACACATGCCTGTGAGAAGATATCTCTGTAGCAGAAGTCAAGTTTGGTTCAAGTTTGAGACCAATAGAAGATCAAAATGTCACCTCTTGGTTAGGGCTGCACGATACTGGGAAAATATGTGATATGCGATTTTGTTGCTGAGTATTGCGATAACGATATTTCTTGTGATATATAACATTTCCAGAGAATTTTTATTTTTATTAGCTATTAATTAAACAGATATTATATGATATTAAAATAAACTGTTAAAATATATATTATAATATATTAAATAATTAATTAAATAATTAAATAATAGAATTAAATAATTCTAATTCAGGCAAAACAAACTTCAAACATTTAGTCTTTAAAACCCTATGAATGAGTGAAAACAATATAGCCGGTCAAAATATTTATAAAAAAACAACTAACCAACCAAATAAATAATTAGAATAAATAAATGAATAAATAAATAAACAAGCAAACAAACAAATAAAACAATACAATTCTTAATAATTAATTAAAATTCAGTGTGTTTGTGTTTTTAATTACTACACAAATATCTAAAATGTAACATCACAGTTAAATTTTAATACATTTTAATTCCCAACTTCTGATCACCTCTAGAGGTTCAAAACTTAAAACTAGATAAATATTAATTGTTCCATATTCCAGGAAGGTTTTACAGTGCAAACTGAACAAAAAATCATAAAAAATATCAAACCCTTATTTGAAAAAGTCCTGATTAATTAGTCAAATTCACTAAAGGGCTATATAAGCAGTAAGCAGTGGTGTAGCTTGTGATGTACCGTACATTGTGTTTGGTTACGTGGAACGGATGTAAATGTAAAGCATGTAGAAGGTCATTTCGCAGTTGCGAATGCTTGCTTGCATTAGTTTAGCTTATACATGTGTGTGTGTCCCATAAGTATTTTGGTATGCGTGTAGCAGAGTGTCAGAACAGAGTACACGCTTCACAAACACGATCTGATCCAAATCCTGTTCTTCCTGTTGGTTAAGTAATTCTCGTTTTGTTAAGTGACTGACTGTGAGGAGAATAGTGAATAGAAAATGTGTGGTAGAAAAACGCTGATATGTTCTGTAAAAATCTGTTCATGCAATGATTTAATTGATTGAAAAAGTATTTTTGTATATAATATTATTTGCTTTATACTCTTGGCTCACAAATTGAGTTCACGAAATCATTATGTTCACTTTTAGTTGAGTGTTTTTGACAGCGCTGTTATTGAAATTTGGATTGATTTTGATGCACTGGCTTGTCCATTTAGCAGGTCTGTGAAATCACTGCCTAAAGGAGATGATCAAAGTTATTACACACTAGGGCTGAACGATTCATCGAAATTAAAATAAAATTGCAATTTGAAACGTTGCAATTAGTAAATCGTAAAGTAAACAATAGTGTAATCAATACTGTTCTGATGAGCCGCAGGTCACACACACACCATAAACATACAGTAGAGCATAGATCTCCTGAGAGATCATATAAGCTTTTTACTCTCCAATGAATGAGTTTAGATGAATCTGCTCTTGAAGTTTCGCTCTCCGTGTCTTGACAGCGCAGTTATATCTGTGGATTGGCAGCAGATCTCTTATACAATTGAGCAGAAGCCCACAGGCTGAGAGCTGTGGGTTTTATACATGCAAGCTGCAAATTAATTAAAAGGGCAGCGCTCATGGATTAACATCTGCATTTTGGCATAATTTCAGTTTAAGGGCCAGGACACACCAAGTCGATGGTCAGGCCATTGTGCTTTATCTGTGCGACTGTCAGCATCGGTCCAGCTGGTTGGTTTGGTGTGTTCCACACGTCGGCTCTTGTTCGGTTAACGCTGGAGCTCATTTTTCTCAATTGATCATTATCAGATTATCATCCCTCTGCGGTGAGTGACAAAATACTATGATTAATGGTACTACACTCTATAAAATGCTGGCTTCCACACAACCGATTGTTGTTGGGTAATGTTGTCACGATATTGTAATTTGATACCAATCTATCCTGAAATTTTAAAAACGTCAATTTCCTGCTAACATTTGAGTGCTGTTGAGCGTGTTCTTAAACTGTGCAGATTTACCATTGTGTTCACATGCTCAACTGTGATTGGCCATCGGCAGGGCCAGACGAAATCTACGGACGATTTTTGCTATTTCTGTGGAGAATTTGGTAAAAATCTGTGGATTTCTGTGGAATTATTTTGGGAGTATCATAACTAAAACCTTAATATGTGAAATAAAAAATAATATCTCTTTAACTTTTATTTAATGTTTAAATTGCAAATCCAATTGAATTCACTTCATTTGATAAACAAAGCAAGTCTCTCATATAATATCTCTTCTTAAAGACAGAAAAAATTACTTTACAAACTGTATTGTACATAAATCAGATGAACATTTTCATATTAATCAATAATATTACTGTATTTAATAAAATAACGATTTAAATGATTTAAAAACGATTTAAATAAAATGACGATTTAAATGATGATTTAATAAAATTAGATCTACACACATTTACTCAAGTCAATAAACAAAATTAATAATGGGCTAAAAATTCTGAGAAAAATCTGCAGAAAATCTGCGGAATTCTGCACGCGCAGATTCCGTGTGGGCTTAGTCATCGGTTCACCGAACTCACTGCTGTTTACTGCATGTAACCGCAGATATGGGGACACTGGAGCTTTTTAAAGCTGCGATTCAACAGCTCTTATGTCAGCTTATAGACAAACAAGCTGATTGATGTGCCTTTGAAACGCTCCAGTGTCCCTGTATCTGTGGTTACACTCAGTAAACAATGGTGAGTTCGGTGAACCGATGATCTTCATGGCTAATCACAGTCATTTCTGTTGAGCACGTGAACACAATAGATCAGCGCTGTTTAAGAGCGTTCTCCATAGCGCTTAAATGTTAGCGGTAAAATGGACGTTTTTAAAATTTCAGTACCGATTTGTATCGAATTCCAGTATCGTAACAACCTTAGTGTTGGGACAACATGAAGGAATTTAACTTAAAAAGTTAACTTGTTACTTTTTACAAATTTAAGTGGCTTGAACATAAAACTGTAAAGTTGTACCAAAACACTCAAAAATTTCGTTGTTTCCGCTCATTTTAAATAAGTCGTATGAACAAACAGCAATTGTTTTTTAAAAATGTTTACACAAATGCAAACACACTTTGTTTTACGCTTTGCGTGTAAACAAAAATAAAACAAATACTGCCCCCCGTGGTGCGGAAAGACACCTGTGTCGACTCTTGTCCGTTTGGTGTGTTCATGGGCAGCTTTCTGGTCCAGACAGAACCAAACTTGAGGCGAGGCAGCATGGTGTGTACTAGCCCAAACACACAACATGATTATTCAAAAGCTCTTCAGGTTAAAGAAGCAATAATTATCAATAATGTGTCAAACTTCAAAATGTTGTCCAATAATAAAACTAAATGTAGAAAGTAGTTGCTTGGTGTATGTTAGGGTAAAAGTTCATGAAATAATAATACAAATCTTTTTATATTCGACAATGCATACAAACAAATTACACACGCACACACACATAAAATTAGTGAATATATTTATAAAATCTTTAAATTTATAAATTCTTTTTTTTACTTAAATTGTGTAAATGACAATATTGAGAGTAATCTTGACTTGACTACCTGACTACAAAATTTAATCACAAATCAAATCGTAATATCTGTCCAAAAAAACGCAATTAGATATTTTCCCAAAATTGCCCTGTCTTAATACACACTTCGGATGCCCTGTTGCACAATCATAAATGATGTCTTAGGAAGAGCTTTTGCATTTCTTTTATATTTTAACTAATGTCAGGACCAGTTGAACTTTGGTTGGCGTAGAAGCTCAGCTAGTACTCTGTTTTCTGTTTTGTTGATATCTGTGCGATCAGTCTCTGTGGCAGCAGCAGTTAACAGAAGTTGGCAGCTGAAAACCTATTGAAAGTCCACGCTCTAGTGAAGCACACACTCTACTTCCTGTCTGGCCGCTCACCAAGAGTAGGTGTGGTGTATGTGCTCGCTGCACAGGTAAAGAGCACGGATTTCTATTCAGCCTTGTGCTGTTGTCCTGGAGACCTAGAGCAGCTAGTACACCATGTGGCACAACAAGTTTCCAATGACAAGGAATGCGTACATGATTTCAAGGAAATGGTCTCTTGTTTTGCTGCTACAATCTTAAGGCACTATGAAATCTGTTTACATTTTTTAATAGTTTTTTTCAGCTAGTTTAGTGTTTTCAGCATATGCTGTTTAATAACAATTTAGGTGCAGTGTTTATGTTTTTATTAAAGCTCACAATTTGTAAACAAACATAATGTACATTTTTTGGGCAAAAAAATTATGTGTATATATATATATATATACACATACATGGGAGCGACGTGTACAAGTGGCGCACCCATAACGCACGCGCATTTTCCAGGTACATCTAGTTGACAAATTTCTGAACTTTTCCAAATGCACTAGAACTAACCAATCCGCTTCACACTTTGCATGGAATATACACATTTCAGTAAAATGGCAGACTAATTACATCACACAAACACAAAGCACGCGCTCGCGCTTGTCACTTCAGGTCAGATTAACAACACATGCGAAAATGAGTGCCATGTAGCAGCAGTGAGGAGATTGTAAATAAAAAAGGATGTTGCCAGACTGGCTTCTTGGTTTCTTTTCTTGTGCGTCCCAGCCACTAGCACCCCATCTGAAAGATTTTTTTAGCATAGGGGTAATGTAGTCATCCAAATTCACAGTTTGTAATGTTGCAATATGTATTTGAATAATGATGGCTGGTTTCTTTACTTGAAAGCTCAGATTTGATTACCATAGTTTGTTTTGTTTACAGTTTGAGGTTTGCTGTATCATTATTATTCACACCTTACAGAGGTTGATCTACCTTTACCATTGCATCTACCTTTACCATTGCACACACTTTGTAACATTTTATTAATCAAGTTTAAGAATAACACTTTAACAAGTTTGAGTCTCTTTAACACATGTTTATTTTATTATAAAGAGATCAGATTTTTAGTTTAAATATTTTTGTTTTTGACTATTAAAAGTATTTGCCTTAGTGATGTTGGTAAATTAAAATAAAATCCTAATATTCCTAAATGTATTGTTAAAAAATATTCAATAATTATCGATATCTAATGATATGAAATAGGATATAGTGATAATTTTTCTTGCAATATCGTCCAGCCTAAGACATATATATATATATATGTTACATATGTTACATATATATATGTAACAATATATATTTTAGGTGGGCATAGATGCATTTTTTTAATCTAGATTAATCTAGATTAAAATGGCTCACTTGAATTCTGCTGAAGGCATTCAGAATACGTGTGCTACCCAAATAATAAGTCTTCGAGAACGGGTTTCTCAAGCCAAGTTGAGCATTAGACCAGGGGCTCATCTCCTGTTTCCAAAATGCATCACAAACCGCTTGTGAAACTGTTCTACTATTATAATTGGTGATGAAAATAAATGATGTTTAATAAGATGTACTTGTGTTACATAAGCTCGAAACATAAGCTCGAAACAGCGATTTTTGATTACCTTAATCACGAAATGTGGTGGTTTTTTTTCTTTCCATTCGGCGTGCGTTGTTAAATTCCATAACACTATCACCAGTCCTTTACTCATTATTTGCGTCTAATACCCCAGTTTGTCACGGCGGCATAAATTAAATGTTCATGAGTGAAAGTGAAACTGCCGAACTGCAGTTAAAGTCAGGCATCCTGCTGATTCAGAAGGGCACTTTTTTGTCAGATGGCTCACCCGTCAGATATACATCTGCGCTAAAATATCAAGGTGAAAGTCATCATAGCTTGCGTAGAATAGACCCAGCTTCCAACCCAACTTTGAGAATAGATTAACGGCGATATTTTTTTATACGCGCAGCACATTAACACCGATAACTGAAACAATTTAAAATTAAACAATTCAATTGTAAATTGTGATTAATGGAAATATAACACACCTTTTGGTGCACAGCTGATGTTAAAATCAAAACTTGAAAAAATGTGTGACATTTTATAAGAAACTGTTTAAATTATAAATTGTTTAACTGTTTAAAAGAGGCCTTTCCAGCCTTGCGGAACACCATAACCACTAGAAGTGCACAATTACTGCCGAATTTGTGTGAAAGAATGTCATTTTTAGAGTTTTTTTGAAGTAAAGTTGTGGTTATTCATTCATTCATTTCTTTTCTTTTCGGCTTAGTCCCTTTATTAATCAGGGGTCGCCACAGCCGAATGAACCGGCAACTTATCCAGCATATGTTTCACACTGTGAATGCCCTTGCAGCTGCAACCCATCACTGGGAAACACCCATACACACTCATTCACACACATACACTATGGACAATTTAGCTTACCCAGTTCACCTATACCACATGCCTTTGAACTGTGGGGGAAACCGGAGCACCCGGAGAAAACCCACGCGAACACAGGGAGAACATGCAAACTGCACACAGAAATGCCAACTGACCCAGGCGGGGCTCAAACCAGCGACCTTCTTGCTGTCAGGCAATCGTGCTGCCCACTGCGCCACCATGACGCATTGCAGCTATTTTAACTTCAAATATGCAGTTTATTTATAAAGTGATAAAATTTGTTTTAGATTTGACTTTGCTGTCACTTTGGTGGTAAAACAAGAGATGCTTGATCCTAATCTATTATTTGTTACAAAGTCAATAGTTTTGGCTGATGGCAAAGTTGAGTTTCCTACTGGTGGCCATGGTGGGCTGGGGCACAGGGAGAAGTTGTCTTGATGGTACTAGGGCTGGGCGATTTAATCCAGGCAATATTCATACACATTTTATCAGTAAAGCCTGTTCTAGTAAACCTCCAGCACATGCATTTAGATGGAGCATAATTTACTACACAGTAGTACAAATTGTTAAAGTTAAATTGGTTTAAATTTGAATTTGGTTTAATCAATTAATAATGACACTGAGATAATCGTTCTGCGATAATGACAGATGTTTGCATCGCTTCTCAATGAACTACGGCTGTAGTAAAAGCTGCACATGAAATGACAACACATAATAGTATGTTTTTCCTTTAAACTCACCTTATAACCTCAGTCGAGGGTTGAAATAAATCCTTCTGTGAGAGGATTCTGTAGTTGTGTGTTTATTAGTCACGCTGAATCAATGACAGCAGTTAAATCTCCTGTTTATTCAACAACTGCTATTGGATTTTCAGAGTTTCTTTGTGTGTATTTGTTGTGGGTTTCCGTGAAAACGTCCTTCAAAGGAGATTTACTAAAATCGCACTGTGCTTCCTTTAGAAGATGCGCACTACAGTTGCAGCTTTACTTAGTCGCGCGATTTCACTTTGATTAATCACCCATCCCTACTCTGCTGTGGTGTCCATGATATGTTGAGACTCTAGGGTCAAGGCTCTGAAATGTAGGATCCTGGAGTGATGGCCATGATGATGATACAAGGTTCTGGAGTGGACGCTATTAAAGGAAAAGGCTTTAGAATCATGGTTAAAATTAGGTATGGGCCGGTAGGGCTGTACAATATATTGTTTCAGTATTGATAACGCAATGTGCACTTCCACAATAGTCACCACGCAATATATGAAATTTTAAGTCTGAATTATAGTTGATCAGGAGCTACAGAATTGTATTTAATTACTGTACTTATACAGAATTTATATACGATTTATGTCTCGTTTCTAGTCCAAATATCTACATTACAAAGTGAAAACAAGATGATTTCACTTCTACCACTGGCAGATTATTTTACTTGTTTTAAGGAAAAACTCTTAGGGCCCTATAATACACCCAGCGCAATAAGGCGCAAGATGTGCTTGTCACGATTTGTTGCTTTTTTTCAGACCAGCGCTACATTAGTTTTCACGTTTTGTGCCACATTATTTTAATAGCAAATTCATTTGCGCCACTTTGTGGACTCATGGGTGTGCTGGTCTATAAAAGAGATGTGTCAAGACTCATTGTTGGCGCATTGCTATTTTGTAGAACTGAAATAAATCGTGCCGTTGACCAACTGAAAACAGGTCTAAAGCCAAGTACAGAGCGTGTTAGTTACGTGTCTATGCAGGGTCAAACACGTACACATTGCTTAATACACAAAGATTATACAGCAATACACAAAATATTATTATTATTATTTTCTACATAAATATAAAAACTACTGCCTCCATCCCTTCTTCATGCCGGTGGACTTTTTCACAAGTTTAGATTTGTCCACCTGTCGGGTTTTGGAGATGTTTTTATCAGACTTGCTTTATTTACCAATTAAGTGGATCTAATTGGATTTGCATTGAAAACATTAAATACAAGTTATTAAAGGTATTATTTTTTATTTCATATATTTAGTTTTACAATACTCACAAAATCATTCCGCATAAATCCGCAGATTTTTTACAAAATTCTGCACAGAAATAGCTAAAAATGTTAGCAGATTCTGTCTGGCCCTAATGAGTGACTCGGGAAGAACAGCCTTGGTTACAGTCTATATGTGCATAAAACGGTAATATGGTTATCAAAGGTAATCCATAATAGATACAGTGGAGATAACTCGCACCCCAGGCACGCTCGTGTCTGGATCCACAAGTATTGCTTTAACAGCCAAGAGGAGAGAAAAAGTTACCTCACGAACATGCCAGCGGATCAAATATCCAAAGTGAGAGAGAGAGGCAGAGATGGATTTTTACAGCATTTCTCACAAGTAGTGAAATAGTGGCTCGTGTGCTGTGCCTTTTTCAGTCAGTGTTAATGAAAGACTTTCCAGCAAACTCACGAGCAGATGAATTGTGCATAATTATCTACCTTTTATGTAGTAGGAGCGTTTTGTTTACTCACCCTCGCCTCCTTCTCTATAGTATTCTTCTGCGACATCGCGCAAAGGAGATAAATAATACGTACGTAACATAGTACGTAATAACCGGTTATGATCTATTACTGAACCAACATCGAATTGTCGCTATTTGTATCGTAATGCACGGAAGAAACAATTAATTTGACACCCCTAATGATGGTCTTGAAGTGGCATACAAACATTTCCACCCCTGATTTGTCCATACGCAACTTTTATAAATGAGTCCCTAGAGAGGCTCAGTTCACAGTATACACATAAAAATCATCTCTGCATCTGCACAGAAGCCAAAGGTATTGAGAGCGAGCGTCTCTTTCTGTGTTTGTGTGTGTGTGTGGAAACCTGTCGGTTTGGATGTCATTGGTAATATGTTGCACTATATAACAACTTCACTTCAGCCAGTCAGTATCAGATTTGAGTAGGAGTAAAAATGGTTCTGCAGAAACAGAAGTACAATGAGAGAGAGAAAGGGGCCGATTAAACATAGACCAATAGAGTTATTTTCTATTCAAGGCCACAAGCCCGCAGCCCTCCCCTCCACACACATGCACACAGACAAGGGAATGTTAGGATGATAAAGGAGGAGGATCTTGGTTGGGAAGTGTGAACTGGAGAAAAACAGTGACTTATTCAGTCTCAAATCCCATCAGTATGCATACTTATGACACTTCTGTTAAACAGTTATTCTTAATTATTGCCTCACACTACAACATCTTATAGAAACAGAAAAAAATTATTTGTTTATCTATATTTGAATACCTTAATCACCATAGTTTCCACATCAAGAACTATATATTATAAGACACTTTGTGCAGATTCAGATCAGTTTAACTTTTAGATTTAGAAATGATGCACAGTTCCCATATACAGTGGAGGTTTATGTGTGAATGCATCAGTGATTACAGTTTTTGTTTGTTTGACTTCTACATAATCTCATGACAGTTTTTTTCAACTACATCTACATTGTTTCGTTGGCTTAAGGTTCAGCTTCTTGTTTATGTGCAAATGAGACTGTATTTCTTTACAAGTCATATTGTGCAAATTTGTACCATATATGTGTCTTGTGACATCAGCTTGGTTTATAGAGGTACTAAGTAGTACATTTGAATCCATTTTAACTTAAAGTATCACTGTTGAAAGTACATGAACATTTTAATTGTCAACAAGACATGAGAGGCTCTTATAAATCAATGGGTTATTTCAAGTTGATATTGTTAAATGCTATTTTTGAAAGATACAGTCAGTAATTGTTCGGTAACACTTTAATTAAATTTAATTCAATTCATCTTTATTTGTATAGCGCTTTTACAATGTAGATTGTGTCAAAGCAGCTTCACATAGAAGATTATAGTGAATTGAAACAGTGTAGTTCAGTTTTCAGAGTTTAAGTTCAGTTCAGTTTAGCTCAGTTCAGTGTGGTTTAATATTCACTACTGAGAGTCCAAACACTGAAGAGTAATCCATCGATGCACAGCTCTACAAGTCCCGAACTATGCAAGCCAGTAGTGACAGCAGCGAGGAAAAACTTCACTAATTGGCTAAACTGAAGGATAAAAACCTAGAGAGAAACCAGGCTCAGTTGGGCACGGCCATCTCTCCTATGGCCAAATGTCTTGTGCAGAGCTGCAGTCTAGGCACCGGAGGCTGGAGAACGCTGGACCTCAGCGTTGACTCGTCTGTCCCTGGAGTCTCACAGGAATCAGACGCATGCTCTCTACTCTAGCAGCTGCTCAGGATACGGCCTGGTCCAGGATTGTGGAAACCTAGGGATCATCGCTTCACATATCTTGGATCACAGCGTAATCTCTAGGCGCCTCTGGATGAGTATCCCCAGGTGGAAATAGTCTAGTTTTGAACTTAGAGAGTGTGTCTAAGTCTTGGACGTTATCTGGAAGCCTATTCCAGAGTTTAGGAACCATAAATGAGAAGGCTCGACCTCCTTTACTCGACTTTGCTATTCTAGGTACTACCAGAAGCCCTGAGTTTTGAGATCTTAAATAGCGGATTGGATTGTTGCGAGACAGGAGGTTGGTTAGATAAACAGATTATTTAAAGCTTTATATGTAAGAAGCAACATTTAAAATTCAATACGAAATTTAACAGGCAGCCAGTGTAAGGAGGATAGAATTGGGGTGCTGTGATCATATTTTCTAGACCTTGTAAGAACTCTAGCAGCTGCATTTTGCACTAGCTGAAGTTAATTAATAGAGGATGCTGGGTAACCAGCGAACAGAGCATTAATCCAGAGTATTCCAGCCTAGAAGTCATAAAAGCATGAACTAGCTTTTCTGCGTCTGAGATGGAAAGCATCTGTGTCCCTGGACCTGAAGAATTTAAGTGCTCTATGAGGACATTGTTGTCAGTGGTGTCAAATGCAGCACTAGGATACAGTAATACTAATATTGAGATGCACCCTTGGTCAGCAGCTAAGAGTAAATCGTTGGTTATTCAGTATAGGGACCAATTCTTACTTAAAACTAGTTGCTTAGTAGCATGCATTTTATTAAGATATTGGCTATCGGTTGCAACAGGCTCGTTGTGAAAACATACCCCATATGCATTTCTGGAGAGCGCAATTTATGTAGCAAGTGGCACGTATGGTTGCGTTTTGTCTTTAAAATCAACGCTACGGGGCGGTATGGTGCCACCAACTGCTCACTGCTCATCGCTCACCCCGTGTGGACGGCTTTTTCGCTGTTACAAGTTTGCCCTGTAGCTTGCCATGTACGTTGGTAGACTTGAGAGGCAGAGAGGAGTTGACCGCAATGACGGGGGAGTCCGGCGAAGAACAGTTCCAGAAAGCAGGTAAAACAAAAGGCAAATTAAAATAAACAAGTAAATAACAGGGTGAGAGCGTGGTCAGATCTGAAAATGTGGTAAAAATCAGGCGAGGGCTTTTTTTCTGGGTTGCTTTTGAAAACACTGTTGGTTAGGTTTAGGAAAGGAGGTGGGTAGGTGGGGGATCAGCCGGTTGGTCAGTCAGTCAGTCGACAGCGGCCTCTGGTGGATTTATTTGAGAAAAGCAGGCATGAATGGCACTTGCGAGAGAAATTTGAGATCTGAAAAAGTGTACACATCGGCCTCTGGATTCGCGAAAACAAAAACTGCAAAAAAAATTTACCTCCTGGGACAAATTTCACGATCTCCAGAAATGTATATAAGGGTACGTTTCAATAATGAGCCTGGGTTGCTCTATTAAGTAAAAATTCCGCATAATCCTATTCACATCCTCAATCTCAATGTGAATCTCTTTAATAGGCACAAACTGAAATAATTCATACAGGTTTAACCATTTGTGCATTTGTTTTGTTACAGTATGTCTTGGGACCGATATGAAACTGGCTTTACCCTCCAGTCTGGAGAATCATTATGAAATGCTCAGGTTGCTCTACACTGGCTGTCAAGTGGTTCATGGTAACCTGGAGATCACACACCTGCAGGGCAATCCAGACCTCTCCTTCCTGCAGGTAAGGGGCTTACATGTGTGTGTGTGTCTGCTAAAAAAAAGGCTAAAATAAAAAACGCTAAATTTCACTATCTATAATCCATAATAATAATTCCTGTACAGCTGTCCCACAACATTCTGACACTCAATGACACTCGAATACCCTGTCAGAAAAGTCTAGTGGCTGGGAATGAGCTTTTTACAGTGTCTGCTATAATGTTAATGTTGTTTTTTGTGTGTTTTGTATAGATGAATATAGCCACGGTATAAATGCACAGTATGGTTACGATCCTATTGCCACATTAGATATGCTTTCAGTGATTTCCTGAAGATAAATACCAAAAAATAAAGCAACTGGAATAACTACAGCAGTCGCGATCAACAATCTCATATTAGGGTAAGAGATCGCGATGACATGTGCAGGTGCTTAAGTGGGTAAATTTTGAAGCCCTTCCCCTTCACACTCGGTTTTAAGGGCCAAGGGGAAAGGGAAGGGGTACAAAAACAGAATTGGGATTGGGCCTTAATAATAATAATTTTTAATAAAAAATATTTTTTGCATGACATTTATAGCCATGCTGAAATCAGATTTTAATAATTGAAAGTAAATGTTAGCTGTGTTAAGGCTGGGACACACCAAGGCAACAGTTGGCTGCTGGACAGAGTCAGGCCATTAGTCAATGTCGGTTTGGCTAGTTTGTTTGGTGTGTTTCACATTTCAGAGCGAATTTGCCCAATTCACCATGTGGAATCGGCATCTGTCGTTGGCTGAAGTGAGACCTCTGATTGGTCAGCTACCAATCAGGACCATACCTGTCAACATTGGGATGTGAAAATAAGGGAGATGCCCACCATATTAAGGGACCAGCCCTCACCCCCCCCCCCCCTCTTTTAAAAATCCCCAAATCCACAATCAGTAAAATGTTTTAATATTATTTACAAAAGAAAAAATAAATATATACATTAGCAGCAAATACATTAACAAACAGTTCAGCTCATTAAAATGAATAGCTATTATAATGAAATAGAATATAGCTATCAAATCTCATTAGCCGTTTCTTCACTGTATAGCTTACACATTCTGATTAAAGAGCAACAAATTAATCTCTTATTTATTTAGATTTTTTTGAAAACAGCGTCTATAACTATGGAGCGCATTAGCTGACTGTCATGCACAGTTGCATAGGAGGGGTGACGGCACCTGTAATAAAAAGGAAAGGGAATCGTGCCGTTTTTATATTTATTTCAAAGTGTTTTCATGCCTAAACAAAGTGAAAGCACAGAACAGGCTCATATTTAAGAGCAAGGGGCTGCCCCTGGTGGTTCGGCGGTATGGGTTGCTTATAGGGAGGCTCGGCTCTTTAATGTCTATTTGCCACCTTTCAGAGAAAGACTGAAAATACGGGAGAAACACTGGAAAATACCTTTACAGGATGATAGCGGGATAGAACTGTAAAATACGGGAGAATCCCTGGAAAAACGAGAGGGTTGACAGGTATGATCAGCACAAGATTAAAAACTGAAGTAACCTAAAAAAAAAAACAATTTAAGCAGTTGTTTAAGGCCCAATCCCAATTGAAACAGAGTGTGAATGGGAAGGGCTTCAAAATTTACCCTAACAAATGGGACAGCACTACAACACCTGCACATATGTCATCGCAATCTCTTACTTTATATGAGATTGACAATAGTGACTGCTGTAGTTATACCAGTTGCGTTATTTTTTTGGTATTTATCTTCAGTAAATCACTGAAGACATATATTATGTTATCATAATGATATAATGCTGCAATATGTTCCTAACTGTACTATGCATTTACACAGTGGCCATATTAATCTATGTAAACACACAAAAACAACATTAACATTATAGCAGACATGTAAAAAGCCCAGTCCCTGCCACTAGACTTTTTTGACAGGGTCTTCGAGTGTCTGATGTGACAGTATGTTGTGGGCAGTTATTATTATGGATTATAGATCGCTAATAGGTCGCGAAATTTAGCCGTTTTTATTTTAGCGTTTTTTTTTAAAGCATGACGGTAAAACACGAACGCGGTTATGAATATATTAAAACATGTGTTTGTTTGTTGTAAAAATTCGCAGTAATGACAAAAAATACAAATTTGTGCATCTCCTTACTTCCGTGTACAACCATGCTGCCATTGTAGATGGTGTATTCTGGGAAATGTTCTTACCCCTTGGTTTCGAGTGTGGTCATGAAAAATTTCAGTTTGAAGGGGTATCTAGCCCTTCCCACTAGCCCTACGCCTTCAAGCTAAAGAGAATTGGGACACCCCTACCCTTCATTTGACCGCGCAAAATGATGGGTAAGGGGAAGGGCTAAGGGGTAGAATTGGGATTGCGCCTAAATTGTGTAAATAATGGCCCATTAGATAATATTAGTGATTATATTTAAAGTCCTAACATAAACAGGGAATGAAAAATACATATTTATTCATCTTTGTTAACAGATGTAATGAAAATAAAGTCATTCCTTCAAAGTCAAAGTACTAATTAGCATTAACTAATGGACCATTATTTATGTTAAACGGATAATTCTGCTGACCAAATTTGCTGTAAAATTTTTTCTCACCCTCAGAACATCCAAGATGCAGGTGATTTTCTTTCTTCTGTAGAATATCAAAGATGTTTTTAGCTGAAAAAGTTAAATATACTTTATATATAATATAATGTAATAAAATTAGCCAATATAATGACTAAAACAGCTTCGTATGAACGTTTACTTTGCAAATTACATAATAAGGACAAAGCATGGGTCCCTATATGCATCCCAGTGTGGGAAGACTTTTGGTCTTATGTGACTATGTCTTGTAACACAATTTAAAACTACTCACCAGGTTCTTTTAATAATATTGTACTTTTGTCCTAGTAACCACTGTATACATTCTGGTTTTACATTTAGTAGGCCACAAATGATCATTTGTAATATGTGTTTGCATTAATTTGTCATGGACCAGAAGAAAACAATAAAAAAAACTTGAATTAAAAAAAAAAATACTGAACTGCTAGTTGTTTAAGCCATTCTCTTAAACAACATGTTGCTATAATTCTAAATATTAAAAAATGTGCTGGTGTTGTGTTTTTGTGTAGGAGATTGTGGAGGTTCAGGGTTATGTGCTGATAGCTCACGTCTCTGTGCGCTCCATTCCTCTGGACAATCTGCGGATTATACGAGGCAGTCAACTTTATAACTCCAGCTATGCTCTCGCTGTGCACAACAATAGCAACAACAGTCAGACTGGACTCGGCCTGAGAGAACTACGCCTCAGAAGTCTAACAGGTAAGAGTGTGTGTATATATATATATATATATATATATATATATATATATATATATGAATAAAAAAATATGTATATTGAGTTAATTCAGATTTAAAAGAAGAGTTCACCCAAAAATGTCAAATTTCCTTTATGATTACTCACCATCAAGTGGTTCCAAACCTTTATGAGTTTCAATTTTCTGTTGAACACAAGGTACGCTATTCAGAAAAATCGTGGAAACTGGTAAACATTGACTTCCATAGTAGGAAAACAAATACTTTAGATGTCAATGGTTAACGGTTTCAAAATAACTTTTGTGTTCAACAGAAGAAAGAAAGTCAAACAAGTTTGTGACAAGTGAAGGGTGAGTAAAATGGTAACATCAGACTGTAGAGAGTATACTCTAATCACCAGTGGGATTCATTGGGTGGCAAATGTTACAATGTAGTAATAATTTCCTAGAGAATAGAGTGGTCTTCTCCAGGGGTCTTAGATAGAATTCTAATTGATTGTTGTTTATTGTCAGTTTGTTTTATTGGAGAACACTAATACATATAATAATACGTCCAATTGAATCGCAGAATGATTTTTCAAACATGACTTGTCCAGTAAAAAAGTCATGGACAGTCATTTGTCAAGTTGTTTTGGAACAATTATAAGGCAATTATAAATATTACTGCACCTTTATGAACCGCTCCCTTCTTGAAAAATAAGCATGAGTTTAAACCAAAATAATATGCTTATTTAGGTTAATTCACGGTAATCACAATTTAGCCACAGTTTTGCCACATAGTAAATAGCTTTTATAGCTAAAGTAATAAAACTTACAGGTTTGGTCTTGTTTTATATTGCATGAGTATATTTGTGGGAAAAGCCAAAAATATATTATATGTGTCAAAAATATCCATTTTTATTTGTTGCCAGAATCATTGAAATATTAAGCAAAGATCATGTTCCATGAAGATATTTAGCTAATATCATACTGTACACATATACAAGTTAAAATTTGGTTTGGTAATATGCTTTGCCAAGAACTTAATTTAGACAACTTTAAAGGCTCTTTAAACAATAATATCTTGACCTAACAAACTACATCAATAGAAAGTGTATTTATTCGGCGTTCAGATACATGATGTATAAATCTCAGTTTCCAAAAACTCACCCTTATGACTGGTTTTGTGGTCTTTGATTTTTGCTTAATTGCCCAGATATTTCTCTTGTGTGTGAGTGTTTCCTATAAAAGAGTTTTGGAACCCTGTGAGTAAAGCTGTTGTCTGTGTTTGACAGAAATCCTGCTTGGTGGGGTTTATATTTGGGGAAATCCTCAGCTTTGCTTTCCTCGGAACATTAACTGGGAAGACACAGTTAGTAAAGTTCAAAACAAACCACTGCACCTGCAAGACATTCCAAAAAACTGTAAGTTATAAAAAGAAACATGCTGGCTTGCATCTCATTGTAAAATTGACATATTACTATGTAAAACTACTGCTCAATAATATTGATCATTTTTCAGGTCCTCGTTGCTCTTCAGCTTGTAAATCCAGTGGATGTTGGGGAGAAAAAGATCAGGACTGCCAAACATGTGAGTGTGATTGGTACAGTATATTGGCCTTTTTTTCAATAGAGTTTAATTAAATCAAGATTTTCTTTTAAAGATTTTTTAATTTTTGGCCATCTCATTATGTTTATATAGTTTAAAATCAATGAATTATAAAAATTAACAGACCCTCCTCCAGAAAGTTATAATTTACACACTGAATTATTTAGTGGGATCCTTTTCCTGTTTATATATTATATCACATAAATATTTTAGATTTAATTTTAAATTATATGTCATTTAATGCTGTCATTTTACTTCAAATGATTAGTAAAAAAAGAAAATAAATAAAGGCAAAAATTTACACAATAAAATTCACAATATTAACATAATATTAGGGGCATCACGGTGGCGCAGTGGGTAGCACAATAGCCTCACAGCAAGAAGGTCACTGGTTCGAGCCTTGGCTGGGTCTGTAAGCATTTCTGTGTGGAGTTTGCATGTTCTCCCCGTGTTTGCGTGGGTTTCCTCCGGGTGCTCCAGTTTCCCCCACAAGTACAAAAACATGTGTGTGAATGAGTGATGGGGTGCGGCTGGAAGGGTGTCCGCTGCGTAAAACATATGCTGGATAGGTTGGCGGTTCATTCCGCTGTGGTAACCCCAGATTAATAAAGGGACTAAACCGAAAAGAAAATGGATGATTGAACATAATGTTAGGGCTGGGCGATTTGGCCTAAAATCAAAATCTCGATTAATTGAACATTTTAACTCGATTACAATTAATAAACGATTCCTTTATTTATTTATTTAATTTTATTTTACACTCGTAAACGCTACCAAGCTGACCAATCACAGAGCTTGCGCTATGTATCAGTGTGACGTGTAATTACATGTTTTAAGAGGTCAGAGTCGGCGTCAGTCATGGCGAGGGAAGTAAAGCCTGCGCCAGACCATACGATGTGCTCGACGCAGAAGTGTAAACAGAGCGGGGTCACGTGACGCCACACGTAGTAGGGAAAAGTAATTGAAAAAATTGACCTGAAAAAATTTGAGCGATTATAGGTCCGTTTTTGATTACTTTTTGATTAATCACCCATCCTTACATAATTTTAATAAAAGTCAAAATAAACTCAATTGTTACACTGGAGCTTTTGTTCTAATATTAAAATCATTTTAGAATCGGATGCAGTAAAGATGCAAATGATATGTTGTGAAGTGATTTAGTGAAGATTAAAGAACTGACTTTTAAGAAAGAACCCTCATCAGTAATGATGAAAAATGACAAACAGATAATGTTAATCCAGCACTAGGGTCCACATGGCTGAAATGTTGAGCTGTTATACTCAAAGTCTTTCCTTTTTGCTTAGACACTTACACTTTTGACACAGTTTTTATGTTGTGAATCTTGTCCAACCCTCTGCAGTGACGTCTGTGGCCTGCTCTTCTGGCTGTTCGCGCTGTAAGGGCCCGAAACCCAGTGACTGCTGCCATGTCCAGTGTGCTGCTGGGTGTACTGGGCCCAAAGACTCCGACTGTCTGGTACAAACATCATTAATCTTGAATTTGTATCATTCATATTCCACAGACATGAATTAACATCTGCATTTTCTTTTCGAATCTTTAGGCCTGTCGACATTTCAATGACAGTGGGACATGTAAAGACAACTGTCCGCCACCCACCATCTATGACCCAATCACTTTCCAGTCCAAACCCAACAAGGACAAAAAGTTCAGCTTCGGAGCCACCTGTGTTAAACAGTGTCCCCGTATGTTTAGATAACGTTATCATGATATCAGATATCATGCCTGAAGCCTTGCTTTTACTTTCTCTGTGTACATATTATATAATCAATACTTCATATTTCTTTAGATAACTACCTGGCAATGGAAGTGGCATGCACAATGGTCTGTCCCAAAGCCAACAAGGAAGTCATTACCGTGGAGCCAGACGGCCAAGAAACACAGAAATGTGAAAAGTGTGAAGGAGAGTGTCCAAAAGGTGTGTATTTAATAATTCATTCTAACACATAAAATATTGGGTGGCGCAGTGGGTAGCGCTGTCACCTCACAGCAAGAAGGTCGCTGGTTCTAGCCTCGACTGGGTCAGTTGGCATTTCTGTGTGCAGTGTGCATGTTCTCCCTGTGTTTCCTCCGGGTGCTCCAGTTTCCCCTACAGTCCAAAGACATGTGCTATAGGTGAATTGAATAAACCGAATTGGCCATAGTGTATGTGTGAATGAGTGTGTATGGGTGTTTCCCAGCACTGGGTTACAGCTGGAAGGACATCCGCTGTGTAAAACATATGCTGGATGAGTTGGTGGTTCTTTCCGCTGTGGCGCCCCCAATGAATAAAGGAACCAAGCTGAAGGAAAATGATGGAATGAATGTAGGGGTGCAACGATACATGTATTTGTCCCAAATCATCCCAGTACGAGGCTCATGGTCTGGTTCACATGCTCCCACGATGAATGCAGACGGTTCAGATGTGCAGTTACTGTTATTAGATAGAAAAGACCACAGCAGTGCAAAAACTGAGGAGACGTTCACAAAGAACGAAGGGGGGGTGGGGTGGCTGAGGCGGAGGGGGGTGGGCGTGGAGTGGTGGTGATGTGTAGGTGCAAGGACGAATGGCATGCTGGAAATTACGCAAAGTTGGGGGTGGGAGTTTTCCGGGAGACAGAACAAAATGGGAGATGGGTCTGAAATACTGGAGACTCCCGGGAAAAACAGGAGTGTTGGGAGGTATGCTCTGGAACTGACTGTAGGTATGACAAATGAGCACTGCTGTGGGTGAAAGTAGAAATCATTTTATCTTCACAGGGCTTCTAGACACACTGTGCTGCAAAACATGTGAGAGTATAATCGTCATGCACGTCCGTAAACAATGGAAATATAAGATATTGTTAGGTCTATTTAGCCTTGTTAGCCAGTCTGTGAGTAAGTGAGTGTCTACTCTACACACACATAACAGTTGTTGTCCGCTGCACCTGCTGGACACAGTGTTGCATTTTCTGAGATTTTTAGTTTTAAACCATACTGAATCTTAAATTGAATACACAATTATTGTATTTCTATCGTTTTAGGAGAGGGCTGAGCTTAATCTTTGAAAGTTTAATACACAGTTTCCTAAATATAAAGTTTTATTTTTCATTATTCAGTTTATTTTGTACCTTTGTTATACAAGAAGCTCTTCGGTTTTGTAGCTGATTGTGACAAAAATAAACAGAAAAGACAAGTACTGGAGATTTGTTATTATTCCTGTTGAACCATATCTGTACCAAACCTTGACCCCAAAACCGAGGTATTTACCAAACCGCTAATCCAGTGTACCGTTATGGCCCGGTACAGGTCGGTACGCTTTTATGCTCATTTCCACTGTCAAAAGTTACCAAAAAGCGAACCGCACCATACCACTTTTTGGGTACCCTTTCAAAAGGGTACCTAGCACAACAAAAGGGTACCAAAAGGCGGAGCTAGACGCGCAGCTGAAAGCTATTGGTTTACAGAGAAACGTCAATAGCACGTGCACAAGCCAGGAAAATGAAAACAAATAAAGTGCCATTTTTAAATAAACAGCTGAGTTATTACACCGTAATAATATATACATATAATAATGAGCCATGGTCGACCCGAGCTTAAACAAACATTGTTGTCATCTTGATGAACAGCCACAAAGCTAGGAAGAAGAGCAGAATCTGCCATGTATCCTGTTGTTATTTATGAGGCCGTCTAAAGCACGTGTGGTTTCACTTCGCTAGAGTGGTTTGTGTGCGAGTCTATATTTGAAATAACGAACTTTTTGAGTGCTTATTGAAGTGCTTCTGATTTCTGATCCTTTCATAAATGGACAAACGCCAGAGTGAAGCGCAAAATAACAAAGGAGCAAATGATTCTTTCAGCAACCTAAAAGATGAACAAACTGTTCATTAATTATTATCATCACCTTTTAGACTATTATGAACTCGGAATGTCTGAACTACTTTTTAACAAGATGTTAACATTACATGTGCTGGTGAAGAATGAAGATGAGAGGTTTGTACTGACTTTATGTGTTTCGTATCATTTATGAACCCAAATAAGGCCTAAATTTAAGTTTGGGGTATTTTTTGTTTGTAATTGGTAACATTTCAGAGACTTTAAGGCTCTGTATGTGTTCATAAATGTTTTATTTTTTTTATTTTATTTTATATAATCGCTGAAGTTACAGTAGGCTATTTCGCATTATCATTGATTTGCAGCTATAATCAAATCCTGTTCATAGAAAGGTTAGTAATAAAGGTTTATTTATACATAAGTATTTATGTAAATAAAGCATTTGTTTAGTAAGAAGTGCTTCTCATACAATATGTAAACTTTAAGCGAGAATGACATCAACTGCAACTTTCTGTTGTACACCATGCCCACCAAAAGGGTACTATTGTGAAGTTGTGAAGTGAAATTCACATAAGAATTAAGGGAGTAAACTACATGCAAATACCACGATTTCTGGTGTGAATGCCCCATCAGACATAACATTAAAAATAAAAAATGTGAACAAAATATTAATAATTTGTCCTTTTTTATAGTAGCATTAACTCATGTATGTTCTGTGTGTTAGTGTGTTATGGTCTAGGAATGGGAAACCTACAGGGGGTTTCAGTGGTGGATTCAACCAACATTGACATGTTCACCGGCTGCGAGAAGATCTACGGCAGTTTGGCTTTTCTTTCAGACTCCTTCAAAGGGTAAGCCTTGCTTTTCACCCAAAATGTACATCAGCTACTCATCCTCACATTGCTTGTCCTCTTGCATCTGTAAAACTCAAGACAAAGATAAGGCCATTTTGCTTCATAAGGTATCGTGTAAGTGATTTCTCTGTTATGTGCGCTGAATTATCTGATATAAAATATTTGTGTGTTATCCATTTGTTATCCATTTGTTTCAGCTCTAAAACTTGATGTGTTTATATTGATTACAAGACAGATTACTTTTAGTGCCATTAATGAGGGCCATACAGAATCTGCAGACCTTATTTTGCTATTTCTGTACAGAATTTTGTGAAAAATAAATCTGCGTATTTATGTTGAATGATTTTGAGAGTATAGTAGCTGAAAACCCAACACATAAAATAATAATTAACTTCACTTTTATTTTAGCTTTACAATCTATATGCAATCAGAACGGCTTGGTTGGTAATAGGCATGGGACAATATTGTTTTCAAGGTATACCGCGGTTTGGAAAAGTAAAGGTTTTAAAACCGGCAAAAATTTCTGCTATACCGTTTTTACGGTATATGCAAGTTTTTTTTACATTTTGTTTTAAGTTTTTTAGAACAACAGTATCTCCAGCAGAAAAGATATCCAAAGATGCCATTTTAAATTGTAAAGAAATCTGTGTTTTTGAAACAAATCTTCATTACAATAATGTTTGAAGCGGCACAGTGGCTCAGTGGTTAGCACTATTGCCTCCCAGCAAGAAGAGTCTGGGTCAGTTGGCATTTCTGTGTGGAGGTTGCATGTTCTCCACATTCCTCCGGGTGCTCTGGTGTCCCCCACAGTCCAAAGACATGCACTATAGGTGAATTGGAAGAACTAAATCGGCAATAGTGTATGAATGTGTGTGTGAATGAGAATGTAAATGGGTGTTTCCCAGTACTGGGTTGCATCTGGAAGGGCATTCGCTGCGTAAAACATATGCTGGAATAGTTGGCTGGTTCATTCTGCTGTGGTGACCCCTGATAAATAAGGAACTAAGCCAAAGTAAAACGAATAAATGTTGATATGAAATAACTTATTATAATTGGGGGGGGGGGGGTTATTTTCCAGACCAACTGGGCCATTTTAGCCCTGTATACATCTTAAATTTCACTCATATTGGTCTTTAAAATGTCTTAAATTTGACCTGGTGAAACCTGCAGAAACCCTGAGATCAACATATGCTTGATTTACAGGCTTTTTAATATGTATAAGCTTGCAGGATATTGTATGGTACTATTTTTGCCACTTTATGAGTTTGACAGCCTGTAACCTTCTTTAAAAAGTAACAAATAAACTCATATGAACTCATATTTGGAAATCTCTAAGGGGTGAATATACAACTAACTTTTCTTTAAATATTTATTTATTTTATTACATTATAAAATGTTGCCCATTTAGAAATGCAGTCACCAATTCATCCGGCTTGCAGCCCAGTGATCTGGAGAAGTTGAAGTCGATAGAAGAAATCACAGGTGAAGATCATGGTCTATTTGGACTGATGTATACAATTATATTGAAGTCATGTAACTAAAACCTTTACAATGTATTTCAGGATATCTATACATAGATGCATGGTCAGAAAGCTTGCTTGATCTGAGTGTTTTTGAAAACCTGAAGGTGATCAGAGGACGAATGCTTTACAAGTAAGTGCTTTTTGCTTGAAATGTTCTTTTGTTTTTCTTCTCTTCTTTTGTTTCTCATTTCCTGTTTCCCACTTTAGCCTTTTAAACAGATTTTAGACTATTTACCCACGTTCTTGTTTGTCTGATGTCTGGTTTGACTTATCAAAGCTGCAGTTTCCTGTTAGTTGTAAAGGTTAATGATTATCCTCTACACCTGCTCTATGATCAGTTTCCTTTGCTTTCAAACCTGCAGGCCATTTCTAACCAAACGGACTGTGAGAAAGGAATGCACTTAGTTAATCTGTGCAAGCGCAGGTCATTTTTCCTCTCTTGAAATACTCTAAATCAAGGGTAGGGATGCATGTTAGTATATCGAAATAATAGAAATGTCTCAAATATGTCTCGCGATATACTGTTGAACTCAGAATTAATAGCCCACCTGAATTATTAGCCCCCCCGTATGTTTTTCCCCCAATTTTTTTTAAACGGATAGCATATTTTTTTCAACACATTTCTAAACATAATAGTTTTAATAACTCATTTCTATATCTTCACCGTTATGACAGTATATAATATTTTACTAGATATTTTTCAAGATACTAGTATTCAGCTTAAAGTGACATTTAAAGTCTAAACTAGGTTAATTATGTTAACTAGGTGGGCTAATAATATTGACCTTAAAACATTGTTTAAAAAGATGTAAAACTGCTTTTATTTTAGCCGAAATAAAACAAATAAGACTTTCTCCAGAAGAAAAAATATTATAGGAAGTTAGGAATTTTGACTTCAGTTGTACATATCAGGAGGCTTTGTGATAAACGAGTGGTTAAAATTAAAAGTAACATTGTGTGTGTGTGTGTGTGTGTGTGTGTGTGTGTGTGTGTGTGTGTGTGTGCGTGTGTGCGTGTGTGTGTGCGCACGTGTGTGTGCGCGTGTGCGTGTGTGTGTGTGTGTGTGTGTGTATATATATATGCAAAAGCCGCTAAACGCCACTTCCGCCAAAAATAATATAATTACATTGAGTGAATACTTTCGGCACTTTCGGAACCATCAACAAATAGATTCGCTTCTAATCATCCAAATCCCAGGGTTTAGAAATAACAGTTTGTATGCAAAAGCCGCTAAACGCCACTTCTTTTCTTTGACAGCAAAAGCCGCCATATCCCGAGAACCAATCAGAAGGTGCAAATCGAATCGTATGTTTTCAATGTAGCAGCGCACTGATACGCAGGCTTTTATGAGTAGACTGTTTTATTCCGCTTCCGATTTCGATTTGAAAAGACAGAGTTTGATGAACTGGATGAGCCTGTCCGACTGTCAGCGCATGGCAAATGAAAACGTCACTTACCTCAAAACTCTGTGCATTATAGGATAAAGAAAACACAACGTACAGTCGGAAGTGTAGCATCCATTCATAATGTTTGTTTGCGCAGCAACTCTACTTTGAATGAGTCCGTTTTACTATACATTAAATGGCGACTGCATTTCATGAAAGACAGAGTTAAGATTCAGTTCTTTTATCCTATGTGGATGCTATGAGGATAAACAAGAGACGAAAAAGAGATCAGGACCTTGAGTATGGTGAGAATGAATGAATGACAGCTTCTAAAATTGTCTGAGGGACATCCCCTTTTTGCCGAGTAGGCCTACCTCGTGTTTTATTTGCTAATTAAGCTATTTTTTTAAAAGATAAATATAATATATAAAACTATACATTATTTGTATTACTTCATATTACCTATACGTCTGATAAGCTTTTTATATTAATGGACAATGCACGATATTAATGTTTCACAATGTTTTATACTACATTATTTGAATCTACCAAGCTTAGTTTACAATGTTTACATTTTAAATCTAAATCCTAAATATCAGAAATGACACCTGAGTGTTAAGATTTAATTAATGTTAGTTTTAATGTTATTGATTAATGCATTTACTTGACAGATTTTATTCATTCATTTTCCTTTTTCCCTGGTTTATCACAGCGGAATGAACCGCCACTTACTTGACAGATTTTTGTATTTTTAATTTTAGGTAGTTTGTGTAATGTGTTTTATGTTTAATAAAATCATTTCTATTTGCATCTTTAGTGATTTTCAACTAATTACACTGTCTTGTCCCAATAGATGGATTTAGAGGTTTTGCAAAAAAAAAGCAGAAGTGGATTTAGCTGGTTTTGATGCAAAAGAAAATCTACCTTGTTAAAAACCAAAGAATTGTCTAAAGTGACTTTGTTGAAAAAAGGTTATTTTATTTACTAGCTAATAACCTTTTCATTACATATAAAATGAAACTTCTAAACATAATCAGAGGAACCTGATAGAAAATGCTTGTTTACAAGAAAAGAGGTCAGATGGATTTAGAGGGTTTTGCATCTGAACTCTTCATATATATATATATATATATATATATATATATATATATATATATATATATATATATATATATATATATATATATATATATATATATATATATATATACTCATTCAGTTTTGTTGCAAGAACATTCACACAAGCAAACTATTTAATTTTGCTGTATAAACGATTAACTCTTGCAATTTTATTTCTTTTGGTATGTAATGAATGCATCTGAACCCTTTCTATTTTGCTTTCTGTCATTTCAGGGGTGTTTTTTCTTTGGGAGTTCAGTCTCTGCAGATCGAGTCACTGGGATTGCGTTCTTTACGCAGTGTCAGTGGAGGTTTAGTGTTGATTAATAATAACTTTAGACTGTGCTACACCTCCTCTCTTCCCTGGACTTCACTGCTCCACCCAACACAAGGACCAAACCTCATCAGCAACAACAACCAAGACCAGCAAACATGTGGTAAACGTCCATTCTTATGTTTAGCCCTGCTCAGATGGTCTGTCATGGGGATGTGAGGTGATTTATATGGGGTAGTCTGTAATTTTACTGCCACTCAAAACCAGAGTACACTGTAAAAGTTTCCATATTTGTGATTTATCAGTGTTTTCTATTTATTTACGGTTGTGAAATGCATTATGTGAGCTTGATCACTGCTCTGTCAGCTTTTGATGTTGAAAACTCAACTCTACAGTTGACTAGCTTTACTAGCTTTTAGTACAATTAAATAATATAATGTATAAGAAATAATTCATAGAGAAAATAGTCTGCAAAGCAAATGTACTGGCAGTTTATTAAACATTATAAGTTTTTTTGTATTGTATACAACACCAACTCAGACAGTATATCACTTTAACTAATAAAAATGTTCATAAAAGTAACTTTTTGGAACTTTTCAAGGTTAAAAGTTGTTGAAAGAAAGATCAAGGTCCCACAATGCACTTTAAAAGCATAAATAAATGGGGAAAAATAAAAACATGAATCACAAATTTCGGAAAACTGCTAATTTATGGATCTTTTTTACAATTTAAATGTGTTTTTCTTTAATGATTCGCTTAAAAATTCCAGGAAAATTCAAGACATGTTAGAACACCAAGATTCCTTTCCAAATAGGCATTACTTTCCAAATAGGCATCTCTTTTTTGTGTGTGTTTTTGTCAAAATAAGGTACATTTCAGGGTATTTTCATTTTGTTTTTCTTTTTTTAACCACAAACTAACTTAAAGCAGTAACAAATGGACATTATAAAAACGGAGAAAGAAAGGAAAGGAATAAAATAACTGAATTGAATAAATAAACCAAATCTTCATCTCTACAAGTTCTTTTGTAAATCCTTGCAATCACTGCATTTTATTATTTATAACACGTTTACTTCTGGAAATAGCGCTAATATTAGTATGCTTTAAAGGAATAAATTGAGTTAAATTCAATATTATATTCAATATTAAATTGAATCAAATGAAATATTAAGTTAAATTAAATAATTAAACTCCCAGGGTTCGCGTAGGTTTCCTCTGAGTGCTCCGGTTTCACCCACAAGTCCAAAGACATGTGGTATAGGTGAATTGAATAATCTAAATTGGCCATAGTGTATGGATGTTTTTGCAGGTGGAAGGGCATCTGCTGCATAAAACATGCTGGATGAGTTGGCAGTTTATTCCGTTGTGGCGACCCCTGATTAATAAAGGGACTAGGCCGAAAGAAAATGAGTAAATGAATAAATATTTAAATTAATTAAAATTTTAAATTCAGTTAAATTCAATATTGAATTAAATTAAATATCAAATTAAATTAAAATTAAATTATGGCGTCACGGTGGCACAGTGGGTAGCACGATTGCCTCACAACAAGAAGGTTGCTGGTTTGAGCCTCGCCTGGGTCAGTTGCCATTTCTGTGTGGAGTTTGCATGTTCTCCCCGTGTTTGCATGGATTTCTTCTCGGTGCCCCCGGGTTTTTCCAACAAGTCCAAACACATGCACTTGCACAGGTGAATTGGGTAAACTAAATTGGTTGTAGTGTATGTGTGTTAATGAGTGTGTATGGATGTTTCCCAGTGATGGGTTGCAGCTGGAAGGGCATCCACTGTGTAAAACATATGCTGGATAAGTTGGCGGTTCTTTCCGCTGTGGCAATACCAGATTAATAAAGGGACTAAGCCGAAAAGAAAATGAATGAAATTTCTTTTCGGCTTAGTCCCTTGATTAATCTGGGGTCGCCACAGCGGAATGAACTGCCAATTTACGTGATGCCCGAATGTTACAAAACTTGTTACAGAGTTTGGGTTTATTTTGCTTTGCAGAAGGATGCTTGAGACATAAGAATGCTCAAAGAAAATAAAGTATTCAATGAGCACAATATGATCAGTTATTAATATTTAATCTGTGCTCCTTTGTATGTGATTAGCTATGCTTAGGGCCAGACAGAATCTGCGGAGAATTTAGTAAAAATCTTCGGATTTATGCGGAATTATTTTGGGAGTATCATAACTAAAAACCTAATATATGAAATAAAAAAAATACATTTTTAACGTTTATTTAATGTTTATATTGCAAATCCATCTAGATCCACTTATTTGGTAAATAAAGCAAGTCTCTCATATAATATCTCTACTAAAAGACAGAAAATATTCCTTTACAAACTGCATTGTAAAGAAATCAAATGAACACTTTCATATTAGTCAATAATATTACTGAAATTAATTAAAACTGAATAAATATAAATGTACACACATTTACACAAGTAAATAAATAGACTCAATGATGAGCCAAAAAGCTGCGGATTTCTGCCTGAGCAGATTGCGTGTGCCTAGCTCTGCTACATTTTACACTCTTCAACTGCACAATGTGCTTACAAAATTCATCAACATAAAATCAGTATATTTTAAACCGAGGAGGAGGAAGATATTGATTTTCACTTTTGGTCACTACTATAACCTTTTTAAACTTCTACGAGAAGAGTTTCCACTTTTTAACTTCCCATAATGAGAAGTATTTTAAAACATGCTTGACTATGGAATCAAACTAGACTTTTTCTATCTGTGTTTAGTTTCAGAGGGGAGAATATGTGACTCCTTGTGTGGGGATTCAGGTTGTTGGGGTCCAGGACCCAGTCAATGTGTGTCGTGTGTGAACTACAAACGAGGAACGGAGTGTGTGGAGCTGTGTAACGTCCTACACGGGTGAGTACAAGGGGAATACACACATATTTTTCTTTCCTTTTTGCGCTTTGTTGTTCTCACTTTATTAAATATCAAATAATTTATTGCCATTTTGAATTTGGTGCACAAGGCTTTTCATTGTTTTCTGTGTCTGATTTTGTGTTGGTCAATAACTGAGTGGCACGGTGGCTCAGTGGTTAGCACTGTTGTCTCACAGCAAGAAGGTTGCTGGTTCGAGTTCCGGCTGGGCCAGTTTTGTGTGAAGTATGCATGTTCTCCCCTTGTTCACGTGGGTTTCCTCCAGGTGCTCCGGTTTTCCCCACAGTCCTGAGACATGTGCTATCAGTGGATTGGAAGAACTAAATTGGTAGTGTACGAGTGTGTGTGTGTGTGAATATAAGAGTGTATGGGTGTTTTCCAGTACTAGGTTGTGGCTGAAAGAGCATCTGCTGCGTAAAACATATGCTGGAATAGTTGGTGGTTCATTCTGCAGTGGCGACCCCTAATAAATAAGGGAATAAGCCGAATTCACTCATTCAATTTTCTTCGGCTTAGTCCCTTTATTCATCAGTGGTTGCCACAGCAGAGTGAACCGCCAACTTATCAGCATACGTTTTACACTGATTGCCTTCCAGCTGCAACCCAGTACTGGGAAATTAAAGTTTATTCAATTCACCTATAGCTCATGTCTTTAGACTGTGGGGGAAAATGGAGCCGGGACTAGCTGGGACTCGAACCAGCGACCTTCTAACCACTGAGCCACCGTGCCGCCCTATACAACAGCATGTACACTGTAAAAATATTCTTGCTGTTCTTTTTAGTTGAATCAAATGAACTTTTCTAGTCTTTTCAACTTCCGTCAATCAAACTGACTAAAAATATTAAGTTAAACTTTGTATAACTTAAAACCGGATTAACCCATTAAAATAAGTTAAGTAATAAGTTTAAATAAACTGTCAAATGAAACAGTAATATTTTTTCTCTACACCAATTGCAACAGGTCAGTGCGGGAGTTTGAGGATGGATTTAACTGTGTTCCTTGTCATGCGGAGTGTCGACCAATCAATGGCACTGCCTCCTGTACAGGCCCAGTAAGAGTCATTTTTATACACATGCATATTAATCAACATTGCATACATTAAAAATATTATAGATGTTTAAAGTAGTCTAAGTGATGTCCCCTAAAAACAAAGTTGTTTGTTATTTAAAACATGTTTAACTTTCTTTTGGTGAAACATAAACTGGGATGTTTATCAGCATGTTCAAGCTGCTCTTTTTGCATACAGTGGCAATAGTAATAATGAAAGTGCATTGTAAAAGCCCCAAAATGAGAAACCGACTTTAATTATGTCAGTTTAATTATGTCATTTTTGTTATGTCACATTAATCCAGTACATTTTGTACTGAATTAAGAACAGTTCCTTAGTACCAGGAAGTGATGTAAAAATTAAAAAGGAAAACAAATGATTTTTTGTGTGTTCCATGGAAGGAAAAAAGACCAAAGGAAGTCAGACAGGTTTGAAAAGATGTGGATGAGGAACAATGACAAAATATGCTTTTTTGTTAGTACGCCTGTTTTTTTATTTTTTATTTTTTATTTTTTTACATTTTTACATTTTTTTGTTTAAACTATTATTTAAAGTAATTTTTGTCATTAAAAAGTATTTTTATTGCCTTTTATTGTATTTTTATTGTTTTATTTTAGTTCACTTTTAATTTACTTTTAAGCTAAAATGAGAAATGTTTCCTTTATTTATTTATTTATTTATTTATTTAATATATTTATTTACCAATTTACTTTATATTAAGTAAACAAGTTATCTTAGTTCATTTTAGTCAACATTTAAGTCAACAATTAGTAATTAAGTAAGTAAGTAATGTGTATTTATAAAGCGCTTTTACCTTGTATGGCCATACACTCAAAGCGCTTCACCAGTGCACTCACCACACACAGTGATATTCAGAGGGGTCATCATGGGTAAGGGCTGATGGAGGGAATTTGGCCAGGACACTGGGGTTACACCCCTACTCTTTACAAGGAGTGTCATGGGATTTTTAATCAAAAGACGCCGTTTATTAATAGTATAGTGTCCCCTTTACTTTACTGGGGCATAAGATCTCACATAGACCACAGGTTAAGCACCCCCTGCTGGCCTCAGTAACACCACTTCAAACAGCAACCTAGTTTTTTCAATGTGGTCTCCCATCCAGGTGCTGACCAGGCTCAACCCTGCTTGGCTTCAGTGAGAAACCGGTCTTGGGCTGCAGGGTGATATGGCTGTGATAAAAGGGATAGTTCACACAAAAATTACATTTTGTCATCATTTACTTGTTCGCTAGTTTAAATTTTATTTATGTTAAATTTTTGTTATATTTTGTATGATTTTTCTTTTTTTTACATTATTTTGTATGATATTTCTTTATAAGATATTTTGAAGAATGCTGGTAGCTGGCACCCATTGACTCTCATAATAATTGTTTTCCGACAATAGAAGTAAGTGGGTATCATCAAAGACTATAGAATACACAAGACGTGTCACTCATATAGTTTTGAATGGGCAAAAGTGTAACGGTCAATATGGCGAATGAAGCCTCGCCTACTAGTACAGGAACCAATCATCGATCTCTGGGGGAGAAGCTCAGACCAGACTTGTGCTTTTACGACAGTTTGGCGGTCAACAAACACACTGGAATCTCAGTGAATACTTGCTTCACAGACATAGGAAATATGTCCACATAAAGCTTGAAATCTCTACTTTTAAATGATCCCACTACATTTGATAACAAAAAGTTTTTGGTTTTGTAATCTGTATGAAATGAAGGCGAGGTACAGGCCATTCTGTCAATTGCACATGACAGCAGCAAATGCTCAAACACCCCACAAACTTGTAAACAAAGAGTCGCTGTCATTTCTGGAAGAGATTTGCCATCAAGACCAAGTTGTGAATTACTTCAGAAGACCAGCACGATCTGGGGAAGCATTATCCAAAGGTTGATAATGTGTAGAACGAACATAAATGAGGTTGGTGTCGTGATCTTGTTATTTTCGAGTGCGCATGCATGTTAGTTTGGGCAACCTGAAAATATGCCGGTTTTGTTTAATTCAAACATTTAGAAACAAAACCTATGAGACAATTGTTGCTTAATTTTACTGGTGATTCCGAATATGTAATGTTATCATAAGCCTGGCAAACAGTTTTGGAGAATTTGATGTTTCCCCATTCAAATAGAATGCCCGAGCATACTGCATAAGTTGGCCGGCGAGTGAAATGACTTACCTTAAAAGGACTTTGGTATAATCAACCAGCATTTGTCAAAATTTCTTCTTTTGTGTTTAACAAAAAAACAAAACTCCTAAAGGTCTAAAACCCCCATGAGGGATGAGTTAAACCATGAGGTAATTTCATTTTGAGTGAACTACCATTTCAGTTGTGTTTGCTGTGCACAGGGTCCAGATCAGTGTACAGACTGTATGCACTTTCAAGATGGAGACATGTGTGTCGAGCGCTGTCCCAGTGGAGTCAAAGAGGAACAACACACTGTATGGAAATACTCCAATGCTACGGGACACTGTCTCCCCTGTGAGACCAACTGTACTGTCTCGTAAGTCCTTTGCTGAGCCCAGAAACCTGTCTATATCAGGCCTTATGGAAAAATTTAGGATTTGGAGTAAGTTTTCTGTTTTGTGTTTACTGTCAGATGTCCACTGGATGATAGAGGGTGTCCCATTCAACAGAAAACTGGGTAAGACTTATGGTATATTAAAATGTAGCAAGGTTGCAATAGTTTAGCATTAGTTTCTATTCCGATGCTATTTTAAATTTGGCTGTACATTTTAGTTTAGTTTCATGAATGCCTTTGTTTTTATTTCATCAATACATTTCTGTTTAGTTCTTATTTATGGAATTTTAATTATAACAATTGGAGTTTATTAGAGTTAACAGAAAGCATCAAGATTAAGCATCTGTAAAAGCGCCATCAACAGTTGTTTCTCTAAATAGCCTCAGGTCAGATTTTCCGCCACTGAATGAGCGTTTATTCATTCAGTAAATGATTACTTTTTCCTAACAATTTTTATTAAATAGTTTGAGAGCAGAGAGACTTATGTCGGACAAACCTACACTTACTGGCCACTTTATTAGGTACACTTGTCCAAGTACTCATAAACACAAGTTTCTAATCAGCCAATCACATGAGAGCAACTTAATGCATTTAGGCATGTCGAAATGGTCAAGACGATCTGCTGCAGTTCAAACCGAGAAACAAAATGGGGAAAAAAGGATATTTAAGTGAATTTGAATGTGGCATGGTTGTTTGTGCCAAATGGGCTGGTCTGAGTATTTCAGAAACTGCTGATCTTCTGGAATTTTCACGCACAACCATCTCTAGGATTTATAAAAAATGGTCAGAAAAAAGAGAAAATATCCTGTAAGTAGCCGTTCTGTTGATCAACAAATGCCTTGTTGATGCCAGAGGTCAGAGGAGAATGGCCAGACTGGTTCGAGCTAATAGAAAGGCAACAGTAACTCAAATAAGCACTTGCTACAACCGAGGTCTGCAGAAGAGCATCTCTGAATGCACAACACGAACCTTGAAACAGGTGGCCTACAGCAGCAGAAGACCACACCGGGTGCCACTTCTGTCAGCTAAGAACAGGAAACTGAGGCTACAATTCACACAGGCTTACCAAAATTGGACAATAGAAGATTGAAAAATAGTTGCCTGTTCTGATGAGTCTCAATTTCTGCTGCGACGTTCGGATGGTAGGGTCAGAATTTCAACAACATGAAAGCATGGATCCATCCTGAATTGTATCAATGGTTCAAGCGGGTGGTGGTGTATTGGTGTGGGGGATATTTTCTTGGCACAATTTGGGCCCGTTAGTACCAACTGAGCATCGTGTCAACATCACAGCCAACCTGAGTATTGTTGCTGACCATGTCCATCCCTTTATGACCACAGTGTACCCATCTTCTGATGGCTACTTTCAGCAGAATAAAGCACCATGGCATAAATCTTGAACCATCTCAGACTGGTTTCTTGAACATGACAATGTGTTCACTGTTCTCAAATGGCCTCCACAGTCACCAAAACTCAATCCAATAGAGCACCTTTGGGATGTGATGAAACGAGAGATTCGCATCATGGATGTGCTGCCAACTAATCTGCAGCAACTGCGTGATGCTATCATGTCAATATGGACCAAAATCTCAAAGGAATATTTCCATTACCTTGTTGAATCTATGCCACAAATGATTAAGGCAGTTCTGAAGGCAAAAGGGGGTTCATCCCGGTGCTAGTAAGGTGTACCTAATAAAGTGACCGGTGAGTGTAGGGTTTGGTGACAATAGACTTTTTTGTCTTGGTACTTTAAAAACTTTGTTTGCGAAAATACTATTTAAATTTATGCTCAAGGTCTTTTTTATGATCCTGATAAGCTTGATCAGCTGCTTCAGTGTTTAAATATGGTTGAGCTCTGCAAGACATTGAAACATAAAAATGAATACTTTTTTTATTATCGTTATCGCAATAAATACCAGAAAATATATAATTTTCAGTCCATATCACCCATCCCTAGCAGATATGCATTGCAGATTTATAGATTTATAGACATCTAATTGTCTGTCATGAAACGCTTGCAGGCCCGGCACAACAGTTGCAATCACGGTCGGTGGAGTGCTTCTCTTCATCATTTTGCTGGCTCTGCTGGTGTTTTACCTGCGGCGACAGAAACACCAGAAAAAGAAAGAAACCATGAGGAGACGTCTACAGGAGCATGAGGTCACATAACTGTATTTTATTTGCATTCGTTCAATCATTATAAGTCTTGCTGTAGTTGAGCTGCAAAATTTACTCATTCTGAATTCATGCTGCTCTGTTATGTTGAACAGATAAATGCATTTGGATTTGTCTATCAATGTTTACACATCAAAAATGGCTATTCTGTTTTTAGGAAGTAGTCTTTTGGGCTGAGATGATACTGTAAGCCAATACTGATACTTTGCCTTTTAATATTTCTCATATGCATCAGAAATGACAGTGCAGATCAGAGATCAGGTAATGGGTAGTGCCCCCATTGTGACCTCTAACCAAATGTAGTCACAGCACAGGAAAAAAACTTGCAAAATTTGACAATTTATTGGAATGGAATTTAATCATGTAATTAGCAATTTTGGTAGTTAATCAGTTTTAAGTATTTTTTTATAATTTACTTTTTAAAAAACATTTTAAATTAAGATTTTATTCATTTCAAACACAAAATATATATAAACAGGACTTGACATTAACGTTTTTGATCACCTGCCACTGTGGCTTGTAGATTTTCAACTTTACTAGCCATTCGCCATTTTTCGCTAGCCACAATTTTGTTGTTGGGAAAAATATATTGTATATGCATAAATTTGAGTTTGACATGCTAAAATCACTTGATTTAGGATGTTGTGTTATGTCCACATGCCTTCTCACTTTTTTGTGTATTGTGTATGAGCTTGCTCAATGAGCATGAGCAAATGGGTTGTGCTTTCATAGTGTCGCATTGCAATTAGTTTTTATTTCACATGACTTTTCAGGGCTCCAAATTAATGATTTACCATATTTATCTCAGAAAACACCAAAAATAAATTAATTATTTCTTAGCCACAAATTTTAAATAATGTGTCAAAACAAGCAAAATATAGCTGTAAACATGTACTTTTTAATTCAAAACTTTTCTTTTAAAAAAAATTGACATTTAAAAAAATTATTGTCATGTATCTAAAATATGCACAATAGTCTGTCCTGGCTAAAGTTCCCAGATCACCAGTTAGCTACACATAAATGGGGAGTTATTCTCATATTAAAGCAATGTTATTGTAAAAAAAATTATTAAATGAAGTTTCGTAAACCAATTTCGAGAGGAGCACGTGATATGATTGAGCACGTCTGGCCACTCATCTGTAATCAGTAATAATCCAATCAGAGTGATCCTAGTTTACTATAAATGGATCATTTTCTCCCTAATGTTTTATCTTCGTTTGGAAGAATCCCCCCTTCCACCCCTTCTCCTCCTTTTCCTCCCTTTTCTAAAAGGGGGAGCTCTCGAGACCTACCTGATCTCGGATCTCCTGATATGCTTATCGACCGGGCGGGAGCCCTGGGCTCAAATATCTCCGAGCTCAGGGTTCTCTCCCGGGACAGCATGCCAAACCTGCTTTATACGCCAAGCATATCTAAGTGGGAACTCTTGAAACCAATATAATGAAAATAACTGTAAGCAAAAGAAAGCAGGTAAAAAACATACCATGTGTGAGAATGAAAGGATGATCACGTGCACACGGTTAACGTTAGGCCAATTAATAATCTGTTCAAAGAATAGTTAAAGCGAAAGCAGCAACCGCTGCTGCTTAGAAAAGGATATATATTTTTTTAAATCTTGAGCTCTTGAAAGCAGCAGGACTGTGGGTGCCCGATCATGGCTTTTTGTCCAGTCTAATTCAAAGAGAACCGATTGCAACACTTGCATTTCCTGTACCGGCTTTGCGCAAGTAAATAGGAGCGCGGACGTTTTTTAAACAGTCGTGCACATCACATCACCTGTGTGCGCAAGTAATTATCCTCTCATTCGATATTCACCTGCTTTCTTTTGCTTGTGCGAACACAATTATTTTTGTCAGTAGTGCTGCTTCTCTTTAAAAAACATCACATCATATATATATATATATATATATATATATATATATATATATATATATATATATATACAGTTGAAGTCAGAATTATTAGCCCCCCTGAATTATTTGCTTCCCTGTTTATTTTTTTCCCCAATTTCTGTTTAACGGAGAGATTTCTTCAGCACATTTCTAAACATAATATATTAATAACTCATTTGTAATAACTGATTTATTTTATCTTTGCCATGATGACAGTAAACAATTTTTGACTAGATATTTTTCAAGACACTTCTATACAGCTTAAAGTGAGATTTAAAGGCTTAACTAGGTTAATTAGGTTAACTAGGCAGGTAATTAGGCTAATAGTTGTATAATGATGGTTTGTTCTGTAGACTATCGAAAAAAATCTAGCTTAAAGGGGCTAATAATTTGACCTTAAAATTATTATTTTTAAATTAAAAACTGCTTTTATACTCGCTGAAATAAAACAAATAAGACTTTCTCCAGAAGTAAAAATATTATTAAAAAAAATGTTTGTGAGTGTTTTAGGGGGATAAGTGTTTAGGTGCCCATTCAGATCGAATAATAGTAATATAAAAAAATATCTGGTATATTGACCAAAATATGAAAAAGTTCCATAAAATCCTAAATATCCAGGTTGTGGGGCAAAGTTTATTGTTTCTAAATATAAAATAAAAAAGAACTAAAAGTAAAATTAAGGAAAAGTGTGCCCAACTTTGCTGTTCTTAGCCCCTTTACATGTAGCAAAGCATACTACAGCATTCGTCAGTTTATGCAGTCTTTGATTGGAGTATTTCTGTTTACTGGTGTCTCATTTTTCCCTGAAGCTGGTGGAGCCGCTGACCCCGAGTGGAGCAATGCCAAACCAGGCTCAGATGCGGATCCTTAAGGAGACAGAGCTGAAGAAGCTCAGAGTGCTGGGCTCCGGAGCCTTCGGCACCGTCTATAAGGTAAGACACTGCACACAGCAAGGAAAAGAGCTCTCTGTTACCATTCCTTGTCTCAATATTAGATTTTCAGCTGGCATATCCAGCCACAGAAGTATGCCAGTCTTTGCTCACAAACACATTTTTAGCCAGTCTCCTAAATTACCAAACAATGCAAAGCGACCGGAGTTGCCGGAAAATGACTTCATACCATTGAGAACTCATACTAAGCTTTCACTAGTTCATAATAAATAAATGCAGCAGGCAAGGAGGATAGCAGGCAATAATATGTTTTACTATTTTAATTTTAAATATGCTTAGATAGTGTGTTTTCTTTTAAGTTCTGAATGTTAATCAAATGTTTTTTTCCCAGTTTAAACAAAAAAATGTAGTTTATTTTCCGACATCGGCTGTTCCTAACATTTATTTATACATATTTACTTTTTCATTTAGATTCTCAATAATTTAATGATACATTAGCACATTCTCAGATCTGTGATGCTGGCTAATGGTCACATGCAAGTGAATTGATAATAAAAGGTTTGTTAAAGGGATAGTTCGCCTAAAAATGAACTCAAAATAGCATAAAAGAAGGTATTTTGAAGAATGTTTGTAGCTGGTACCTATTGACTTCTATTATAGAGAAAAATATTAATATTGAAGTCGATGGCTTCCAATTTTCAACATTTTTCAAAATATCTTCTAAATAACAGAAAGACAAATCATACAAGTAAAGGGTGAGTAAATGATGACAGAATTGTAACTTTTGGTTGAACTATCCCTTTAATTTTCAGGAACTTTGGATTTCTGAAATACATAATTTTCTTATAGCCTAACTTTAATTACAATTATGACACGGCTGTCTGGAATACATGATTCTGATTGGTCAGTCGCGACATTTCAAGTTAAGTTATTCCCAGATAACAACTGCTGAATAACACAGGCTTATCCTTCCAATCACCCTGACCGTCGGTGAATAGATTAAAATCCATATACTGTTCATTCATTCATTTGCATCTGCTTGTCTTACACACTGCTGTATTTGACTGTTTTGGTGCTGTCTTGTGAATTAATAATACATCGGTTAGTATATGCTTCATTCTGCCTGTTAGGTTTCTGTCAGCTTTGTACTTATGACTGTTTGGCGCTATGTTGTGGCTGAATAATTTTGTGCAGTCCCATTCATCTGTTCTCTTTTTTATGCAGAATAATTATTTATTGTCTTTAAATCAAAACAAATCTGCGAAGCCCTTTTTGTTTTAATTAGTGTTTTAATAGTTAATATTTATAATCTGCTCGTCTTTTCTCACCAGGGTATCTGGGCTCCTGATGGGGAGAACGTCAGGATCCCTGTGGCTATCAAAGTTTTACGTGAGAACACCTCACCCAAAGCCAACAAAGAAATCCTGGATGTGAGTGTGTTCCCATATTTTACGATGATATCAATACTTTTTCTTTTAACAACTTTTTAATGAGGGGTTTATACATTACAATGATCACACTGAAATAACAATTCTGACATCATTTTCCCACATATTTTTTGAAGAAAGTGGACAATTTTTTTTCTTGATTGGTTTATTAAATTTTAACAGAAACAACAGTATATTTTTACAGAAAAATTGAAACAATATATATATATATATATATATATATATATATATATATATATATATATATATATATATGTATATATATGTGTGTGTGTGTGTGTGAGCAATATCACACAAGAAGCAGTGTGATATGGCTATATATCGGCACTGGTGGGAGGTGTGCGAGGGCGCAGGCAGAGTGCCTTGGTGTCCCACCAGGCATGATATACAGCCATATCGCTCTGCTATTGTGTGATATTGCATTTATACGACAGTTCGATGGCATAATCGTGTATATAAAAAAGAAAATCAAACACAGAGTCTAAAAAAATCCTTTTGTACGAGGAACTACTTTCTTCCACCATTCATTCACATCTGCAGCTGATGTCAGAACAGCAGAAACTGTTGCTCATTCACAATCGTCACTTTAGAGCTAGTATTTTAATGATTCTCTAGTATATTGTCTAAAGTGATTTCAAAACAGGTGATTTTGCTCACATATTAAGATTATAAGGCTATACAGCATGAAATGCCATCAGTGTTCACAGATTTCCCAGTATTTCTCTGTTGCAATTGGGGGATCACAATAATTAACCCTGAAAAATAGCCAAAGCAAAGCAAACACTACCAGATTACTGTGGTATAAATACAGCATTACAACATACAAAAGAGAGAGATCAACTTAGTGTCATTTACCGGATCTATAATGAGTTGTTCAGCTGGAATTTGAGTTTTTCTCTCCTAAGCACTTATTATGCTGTCTCTGTCGCCATCTTGTGGTGGAACGTCAACCCTCTTTGCTCTCCTCAATGACAGGCTAATGTATAAATTATAAATTTAAATAAGTTTAAAATAGGCACTATCCTTATAAATAAACTGCATAGTTGCAATCTCAACATCTACATTTTCACCTAAAAAAGCCTCAGAAGTACATTATGTTGTCCAACAGCTGCAATATTTGTCAGACGGTAGTGAGTCTATTCATCTGCTGTCACTCTATGTGGGCGGAGTAATACACAAGGGTGAAAAGGCTGTACGAGTGATGTTATTGCAGAATATGGCAAGGCTATCAGACAATCAGATTCGAGAACCAGCAAAAGGATAGATAATATCAATTATGTATAAAATATATATTGGACCATTTACATTTAGAAATAACCCATGTACACATGTACATCAACCAACTAAAATTCTAAACTTAATCCACAGATACTTGTACATTATACTTAATTAAATTCACTCTACAATTGAAAAAACCTAAGGATTAGATTTGCAGAAGTACTCACATGTTCAGAAAAATTAAATGAAGAGTTCAGATGCAAAAGCCGCTAAACGCCACTTCCGCCAAAAATGAGATAATGATATTGAGTGAATGCTTTAGGCAGGTCGTACACCATCAATAAATAGATCTGCTTTAAATCATCTAAATCGCAGCGTCAGCGCATTCAGAAATAACAGTTTGTTTGCAAAAGCCGCTGAACGACTCTTGCTTTTGACAGCAAAAGCCGCCATATCCCGAGAACCAATCAGAAGGTGCAAATCGCATCATATGTTTATTATGTACAGCGCACTAATACGGCGGCTTTTATGAGGAGACATATTCCGCTTTCGATTTCGACTGTCAGCGAATGGCAAATGAAAACGTCACTTACCTCAAAACTCTGTGCATTATAAGAAAAAGAAAACACAATGTACAGTCGTCGCTACAAGTGTAGCATGCATTCATAATGTTTGTTAGTGCAGCGACTCTACTTTGAATGAGTCTGATTTACTATACATTAAACGGTAACTGCATTTCAGCAAAGACAGAGTTAAGATTCCGTCCTTTTATCCCACGTGGATGCTATGAGGATAATCAAGAGACGAAAAATGAGAATGAATGAATGACAGCTACTAAAATTGTCTGAGGGACATCCCCTTTTTGCCCAGTAGGCCGGCAGTGTGATTTATTTGATAATGAAAGCTATTTTTAAAAGACAAAAATAATGCATAAAACTATACATTTATATTAGCCTACTTCATATTACCTATACATAAGCTTTTTATATTAATGGACAATGCACAGATATTGATGTTTCACAATGTTTTAAACAACAATATTTGAATCTACCAAGCTTAGTTCACAATGTTTACATTGCTCTACTTGCATTAAATCTAAATCCCAAATATCAGAAATGACAACAGATTGTTAAGATTTAATTAATGTCAGTTTTAATGTTTGTGTTGTGTTTAATTAATGTGATTAATGCATTTACTTGACAGATTTCATCCATTCATTTTCCTTCTGCTTTTTCCCCGATTTACCACAGCGGAATGAACCGCCACTTACTTGACAGATGTATTTTTAATTTTAGGTGGTTTGTGTAATGTGTTTTATGTTTGGAAAAAATAATTTCTAATTGCATCTTTAGTCATTTTTAACTAAATACACTGTCTTGTTCCAATAGGTGTATTTAGAGGTTTTTGCAAAAAAGCAGAGGTGGATTTTGCTGGTTTTTATGCAAAAGAAACAACAAATGTAAACAAAACAAATCTAATTTGTTAAAAACCAAAGAATTGTCTAAAGTGATATTCATATAAAAAAGTTAGTTTATTTACTAGCTAATAACCTTTTCATTACATATAAAATGAAACTTCTAAACCTAATTATAGGAGCCTGATAGAAAATTCTCATTTACAAGAAAATAGGTCTGATGGATTTAGAGGGTTTTGCATCTGAACTCTTCAAATCTAAATGGGTCCCATGTCTCAGAAAAAGCACTAGAATCGCCATTTATTGTAAACCTATTTTTTCCCAAATGAATGAAGCTGATTGCATCTTGCAACCAGTTGTCAAAATCTTTGTCTCCATAGTAAAAAAATGCACCATCAGTGACACTAACAGTGTCAAAAATGTGAAAGCATTTGCAGTATAACTCGATAACAATCACCAATTCTGTGTGAAATTAAAATGTACAATGTTTTTTTTGCTAGCTCACATTGTTATTCTTAAAGTGAATAATCAATCCGTAAGTTTATCCACTTTACCAACGCGTTTTGGCAATCTACAATCAAAGTCTGACCATTAGCTTTTAGTGGCGGTCCTTCTGTTGATGTAAACCCGAGGGCTTCCATAGCAACTGTATTAGACCATTTCAATGTGGTCATGTTGTGGCCATGAACATTTCCTGCTTGTTGTCAAATTATTTCATAACTGTAACAAGCTAAAACAGCTATCATGACATTATGTATCATTATGTGGCTCTTTTTGGATTATCAGAAGCTATAGAAATTAAAAATGTAAAACAGCAAATATGTTGGGACCGTTGTTTTTTACATCCCTCCAAATGGTCTATATCAATAACTTTAACCACACCCCTCTTACCGTTAGTTTGCTATGAGAGAATGACGCACAAAAAAAACACCCCCTACTCAAATTTTAGTTTCAGTTGGAAGTTAACATACTGAAAAAAGTGTCAGAAACTTCCGCTTCACGCTGACTTTAAAGTGTATTGTGTTTATGTGGCTCTTTCCACAGGAGGCTTATGTAATGGCCGGTGTAGCGAGCCCATATGTGTGCCGTTTGCTGGGAATTTGTCTGACATCAACGGTTCAGCTGGTTACTCAGCTCATGCCATACGGATGCTTGTTGGACTACGTCAGAGAGAACAAGGACCGCATTGGCTCTCAGTACCTCCTCAGCTGGTGTGTTCAGATTGCAAAGGTAAGATATCTACGAAATCTACACCACATGTGTTGGTGGCAGCAAGCTTTGTTGTCAGTTTATCAAATATCTAAGTTGTGATTCCCATAAAATTTTGAGACTATAGGTAAGTAAACTGAAAAGAAATTATTTAAAGAGCCACTATTATGCGTTAAAAAAGTTAATAATTTGTAATATCTCTAACTGATATGCATGCAAGTTTAATAAACACTTTTTTAATTATCTTGTAATATGTGTTTATTTTTACCTAATGACTCCCATTTGATTTGTTCAGCGATTCATTTGTTCCCAAAGCCCTCCTTAGTGTGATGCTAATCCGATGACCCAGTCTATTGCGATTGGTTGACTGCGTTCAGTGTGAGACAGAGAGAAATAGTGGCCATAGCAACGACAAACGGCAGAGGATTGCGAGCTCACAAACGCATTTAAATCTGTAAACAAAGCGACACACGTTGCGATTTCAACGTGGTTTTAGACGCGATATGAGAAAACCAACGTATAAAGAGTAACCAGATACAGTACAAGCCGCATGGAGCGATTACAAGTAACAAAACACAATTAAATACATATTTTGCAACCTAGAGAAAACAAGGAGGCAGCCATTTTACTTACACTTGTGAAAAGGAGGAAGGAACTGATCCATAAACTTTATACTGTTAAGTTCCTGTCAAGCTCTGACAAAGTCCCATATAGTATTTTCTGATCCTTCCTTTTACAAACGGCTGATGAATCCCCCGTTGTAAGCGTGTAGATTGCTGAAGTACTTGTCAGAAAAATGACGTGAACGCAGCACATGGCTGGGGCTATAATGCTGAGGTATTTTTGCAAAAAAAAAAAAAAAACGTCAACCACTGCTCCTCACAGTTTCATCTTTGAGTAGAGAAAATAACACTAAATATCCCTCACACTTCAGAGCACAGCGTCTTCACGACCAGATTTAACTGGGATCTGCTACAGTGTTTGTCTACCTATTTTTATTTCTACAGTGTTTGTGGGTAGGGCCGGGGTTAAATTTTTCCAGGGTCTGTGATTGCAATAAATAGGCGGGGCTTGAGTTCTTGTTACCGTGTCGTTTCATTCGAACCATTATGAGTCGACTCTTTTATAGATGAATCAATAGTTTTAAACACGGTGCACTTTCAGATTTAAGCCTTAGCTTCATATTTCACTTCACTTAGAGCTGTGTTACACATTGCATGGAAGGTCATTTTCAAAGACCCATAATATGGGCTTGGTAAATAAATAAATTAATTAAAATAAATTAAATAAATTGAAATAAAAAATGTCAAGTTAAATACATCAATCTTGTGCATTTTATTAGAAAAATTTAGACCCTATTTTTGTGATCAAATTCTGTTTTATATTTACACATTTGGCAGACATTTCTACACAAAGTTCCATAAATTGCATTGAAGGTGCAGATTTGGTCGGCGCCAATAGCCTAGTGGTTATTACGTCACCATATAATACCAAGGTGCTCGTGGTGACCCAAGTTCAATTCCCAGCTTGAGGTCCTTTGCCGGTTCTTCCCCACTATCTGCTCCCCACACTTTCCTGTCTGTTAATCTCCATTGTCCTGTCATTAAAGGTGAAAACCCCTAAAAAATAATTATATAAAAAAAGAAGGTACAGATTTGATCAGTTCTTGGTTTCCCTGTTAATAATACTCCAATTTTAGCATTACTAGCACATTGATATAGCTACAGGATGATCTGATTTTAGTATATGCGTAATTTACAGAAATGTAAATTGTGAAATACAAATTTAGCAGATTTAAAGGGATAGTTTCTACTAAAATCTAAAAATTTCACCCTCAACTGGTTCTAATCTTTTATGAGTTTCCTTCTTCCACAATGTTCTTATATTAAGTTGGAAAAAAGCAGCCATTGACATCCATAGTAGAAATATAAAATACTATTGAAGTCAATGGCTGAACTTTGTAACATTCTTCAGTGTATCTTCCTTTGTGTTCAACAAAAGAAAGAAATTTAAACAGGTTTGGATGCTTAAGTAGAGAATGAGTAAATGACAGAAGTTAAATTTTTGGGGAACTATTCCTTTAAGCATAGTAGTCAGTCACAGAAATTGTAGTTAAGCAGATGTGTTTAAGTTGATTTGAATTCATTCAGTAAGCCAGAGTATGTTACTCTGATCTCAGCACTCTCTTACAACCAACGAAATTTGAACACAATGTAAATAAGAGACACATTGCGCAGTAAATCTCATATTGTTGATTATAATAGTTTTCAATCGGTCATTGATCTTGTGCTGTCTCTGATCTGAAGTGATATTAGCTTCATTTAAGGTTTCTGTATTTAACTCAATTTCAATAAAAGTTTTCATTTACACATTGCACACACACTGCAAAGTTTCAGCTGTTAACACTAGTGTTAAAAAGCACTGCTGATTCTGGAATTGTGATGTTTTGAGAGTCTCATGTCTGTATCTTTGTGTACCCAGGGAATGAGTTACCTTGAGGAAGTGAGGCTGGTTCACAGAGATCTTGCTGCTAGAAATGTTCTGGTAAAAAACCCAAACCATGTAAAGATTACAGACTTTGGGCTTGCCCGACTGCTGGACATTGATGAGAAGGAGTACCACGCTGATGGAGGAAAGGTGCGTGATTCACATTGCTTTAGCTTAAACTGCTGATAAATTCTTTCGATTACTCACTATCTTGTTGAATTCCAAGAGAGAAGATTTAAGTATTACTACACTAATAATACTAAAAGTCTTGTTGTTGATCCCAGTTGTAAGAGCAACAAATAAAAACTTGACTTCTAGTTAATCATTTGGAAAAGCGACAGAAAGTAGAATTTTCTGATGAATCATCTGTTGAACTGCATCCCAATCATCACAAATACTGCAGAAGACCTACTGAAACCCGCATGGACTCAAGATTCTCACAAAAATCAGTCAAGTTTGGTGAAGGAAAAATCATGGTTTGGGTTATATTCAGTTTGGGGACTTGGGAGAGATCTGCAGAGAGGATGACAACATCAACAGCCTGAAGTATCAAGACATTTGTGCTGCCCATTACAAACCACAGAAGAGGGCAAATTCTTCAGCAGGATAGCACTCCTTCTCATACTTCAGCCTCCACAACAAAGTTCCTGAAAGCAAAGAAGGTGCTCCAGGATTGGCCAGCCCAGTCACCAGACATGAACATTATTGAGCATGTCTGGGGTAAGATGAAGGAGGAGGCATTGAAGATGAATCCAAAGAATCTTGATGAACTCTGGGAGTCCTGCAAGAACGCTTACTTTGCCATTCCAGATGACTTTATTATTAAGTTATTTGAGTCATTGCAGAGATGTATGGATGCAGTCATCCAAGCTCATGGGAGTCATACACAATATTAATTCTTTTTCCACTGCACCATGACTTTATATTCTATACTGTACATTATTTCTGTTAAGTGACAAGACTTTTGTCTAAGCAAAGTCAGACCTTACTGTCCTAATCAAATAATGAAAAATCAAGGCATGATCATATTTTATTTTGGTAAAATAAGCGTAATCTAGAGGCCTTTGCCTTTCTTATAAGCCACTTCTGATACCAAATGATCAACTAGAAGTCAAGTTAGTATTTTTTGTTCCTAAAGCTTGGATAGGCGACAAGACTTTTGTCAGGTAGTGTATTATGCTTGATTTTAGTCTTTATTTAGTTTGTGGGTTGTACAAACAATATAAATATATACAAACAAAATAAATATTTACCAAAAAAATTATACTAGAACATTCTTAACGCTTGGGAAAAACATGATTTTTCACATATTTATATCATTAGAATATCTTTCTAAAAATAGAAATACTTAACATACGTCCAGGCGGTTGAACTGATAAAAGTAGAAATTGCAAACCAAGCGAAATCAATAAATCTACTGTCTGTCAAGTAGAGCAACTGCGAAAAAAATAAGAGATAACATTTTACTACTGGGTTTGGGTAGAACATACACACATACACTACGGACAATTTAGCTTACCCAATTCATCTATAGCACATGTCTTTGGACTGTGGGGGAAACCGGAGCACCTGGAGGATCTCACGCGAACACGGGGAGAACATGCATGTATACATGTACAGTTGAAGTCAGAATTATTAGCCCCCCCTTTGAATTTGTTTTTCTTTTTTAAATATTTCCCAAATGATGTTTAACAGAGCAAGGGAATTTTTTTCAGTATGTCTGATAATATTTTTTCTTCTGGATAAAGTCTTATTTGTTTTATTTTGGCTAGAATAAAAGCAGTTTTTAATTTTGTAAAATCCATTTAACGGTCCAAATTATTAGGGCCTTTTAGCTAATATTTTTTTCGACAGTCTACAGAACAAACCATCATTCTACAATGACTTGCCTAATTACCCTAGCCTGCCTAGTTAACCTAATTAACCCAGTTAAGCATTTAAATGTCACTTTAAGCTGTATAGAAGTGGCTTGAAAAATTATCTAGTAAAATATTATTTACTGTCATCATGGCAAAGATTAAATAAATCAGTTATTAGAAATGAGTTGAAAAAAATCTTCTCTCCATTAAACAGAAATTAGGGGAAAAAATTTACAGGGGGGCTAATAATTCTGACTTCAACTGTATATGTATTTACAAAAATAATTGGTTTGTATAGCACATGATTTAATTTGTTGTGATTGAAAATCAGGTTTATTCAACTCAAATATTGATTTTGAATCTCTTGTGAAGTTAAATAGGTGTTTTGTGTTGTCTTAAAATGATATCATGGCACATTTTTTCTTATTTTGAACAATTTACATTTTTGTATGTAACTGGTTCTCATTTTTGTATTATAATATTTAAGGCATGTTATCAGTAGTTCATGAAAAAATAATAAAAAATAGGTTTTACTCAAATCAAAGTCTATAAATGGTAATTCCAGAGAAAATACGATTTTTTTTCCATAGTTATATTAATGTTCGTGTGTTTGTGTGGAGTAGGTGCCGATCAAATGGATGGCGCTGGAGTCCATATTACACCGGAAGTTTACTCACCAAAGTGACGTGTGGAGTTACGGTCAGTATCAGCCAGGGTTTACAGTTACTCTGCTGTATTTAACAACAGTCTGCTCTAAAATAAGCTCTGTCCATCTCAGGGGTGACTGTGTGGGAGCTGATGACCTTTGGCATGAAGCCGTATGAGAGTTTTCAAGCGCGGGACATTCCAGACCTGCTGGAGGCCGGAGAGCGACTCTCACAGCCGTGCAACTGCACCAAAGATGTCTACATGATCATGGTCAAATGTTAGTGCTCACTTGTAATGATAATAACCATCAGGATTGATGTTTGTTTGCTTATTTGATTAAAATGTTTTTACTTACTTTTTTTTATCTCAAAAAACATTGGTCACTTAAATTTTTATAAAAGGTCTGTTCCAGATATTATGTCAGGAAATTTGAACAATTTTTAAATATTTTGGCCTAAAATTACTGATTTAGCAGTGTATTTTCTCAAAATTTGCTACAATATTTGGGGAATTTCTTGTTTGGTTTTGTTGTAAAAATATACTCAAAATTTACACATCTTAATTCTTTTACTTTTTTGATCTCAAGCAGTATTGGTCTCTTTAATTTCTATAAAAGGAACACTGAGAGAAACTAATTTTATAAAGCCTATTACAAAATATTTAATGCACAAATGAGTCCAAATAAACAAAAATGTTCAAATCTCTTTAACCACAAGAAAAATCATGTTAAGATGTACAAATGGTGGCCGATGCAGTGGCACAGTAGGTAGTGCTGTTGCCTCACAGCAAGAAGGTCACTGGTTCGAGCCTTGGCTGGGTCAGTTGGCGTTTCTGTGTGGAGTTTGCATGTTCTCCCTGTGTTCGCGGGGGTTTCCTCCAGGTGCTCCGGTTCCTCCACAGTCCAAAGATACAGGTACAGGTGAATTGGGTAGGCTAAATTGTCCGTAGTGAATGAATGTGTATGGATGTTTCTCAGAGATGGGTTGCAGCTGGAAGGGCATCCGCTGCGTAAAACATGTGCTGGATAAGTTGGCGGTTCATTCCGCTGTAGCGACCCCGGATTAATAAAGGGACTAAGCTGAAAAGAAATTGAATGAATGTACAAATGTTTTGAACGATTCAATGAACGCAGCCTTGTTCAAATAGGCTGAATGTGTGTTGCGATAATGTCACATGAGCAGTGTTGTGTAAGTTACTTTAAAACAGTAATAGATTACAAATTACTGATTACTACTGGAAAATTGTAATCTAATTACATTACTAATTACTTCATGTAAAAAGTAATAAGATTACTAATTTCTTTACTTTGAAGTTACTTTTGAAACATAAAATATACCTATAAAAATACAAAATATACTGCAGTATTCAGAAAATACCTTCACTCTCGCACAAAAATCCAATTAGCCTGTTTAGGCTGAGTTAGGCCACCGTGTTTTTGGGCGCCAGTCGTAAACAAGTCGTAAACAGCAAGTATTGTCGTAAAATGCTTTCTATTCAAGTGCTTGAAGAAGTTGCTGGTTGAGTTAAAAGCAGTCAAAAGTTCTTTAGAGTCTGGACATAGACTGCATTTCACAGCATTTTTTTAGTTTTTATGCTCCATAAAATCAAAGTAATGTCTGTCAGGAACCATTTCAACTCCTGTTTTCCAGCAATTTAAAAGTGCATGCTTAATAGCTGACATTACAGCGGAAAACGTGATTTAAAAGAAGCATTTTTTATTTTAAAAACTGTAATTGTAACGTAAGTAACGAAATTACATTAACTTTTGTAACTGTAATCAAATTACACAAATTTAAAATGTAATTCATTACATTACTGTACATTACATTACATTACTTCCTCTAAAATGTAATAAGAATACATTAATGTGTTACTGTTAAACGCGTTACACCCAACTCTGCACATGGCGCATCTAAAGTGAGTCACAAACCGATATGCCGTCCATGACACTCAAGGTATCGCACTTTCTTTACGCGAATATTATATTCATTCATTTTCTTTTTGGCTTAGTCCTTTTATTTACTTGGTTTGCCACAGCGGAATGAACCGTCAACTTATCCAGCATATGTTTTGTGCAGCGGATGCCCATCCAACCGCAACCCAACACTGGGAAACACCCATACACACTCTTTCACACACATACACTACAGCCAATTTAGCTTACTCAATTCAACTGTACCCAGAGGAAACCCACGTAAACATGGAGAGAACATGCAAATTCCACACAGAAATGTCAACTGACCAAGCTAGGGCTCAAACCAGCAACTGTGGTTTTGTTGTGCCGTGAGGCAATTGTGCTACCCACTCCGCCATTGTGACACCCATCGAATATAATATTATGTCATATAAAACAACGCAGAGACAACATAAAACGAATTTGAACAGTATACTTGCTGGCAAAAGGATATCTGTGGCAATCCAAAAAGAGCAAGCTCCTCTAAATTTTGTGCCATTTGCTTAATATTACGTTAAATTTAGCGTTCGCAGGATCGCTAAATTCTGGAGGGACATAACATCTGACTGTGTTTCTATTCATTATAAGTCATAGAGAGCTCAATTTTTAGTTTAACGTCTTTCGGATGAGATGTTAAACTGAGGTCCTGACTCTTTGTGGTCATTAAAAATCCCATGGAAATTATTGTAAAGAGTAGGGGTGTAACCCCGGTGTCCTGGCCAAATTCTCTCTTTTGGCCTTTACCCATCATGGCCTCCCAATCATCCCCATTCACCGAAAGGGGTCTATCACCGTGGGTGGTGAGTGCACTGGCGCCGTTGTCCTGTGGCTACCGTTGCATCAATAAAGTGGATGCTGCACACTGGTGGTAGTGTGGAGAGACCCCTCTCATGATTGTTAAGTGCTTTGTTTGTATGGCCATACAGAATAAATGTACTATACACATTACATAGTCAGTGAAAGTCAGTGAAAGGGAATTTGACATTTGGTTTAGAGTGGAAATATTGTATTCTGGATTTCAGTATTCTCTCAAAATGCTTGAGAAAAGGATCTACATTTTTATTGGATTTTGGAGATGGTATTTATTCATTTTTACTTCTTTATTTCATCTTGATTTTAAGTTTAGACTTTTCCCAAAATGTCCAAATACTGTGAATTTTTTGTTGCAGTTTGAAGACAACAAAGGTTTAGGTTTCATCATCTCAGCATAGTAGCTTCTGCATTGTGACCTTTTTGCTTACGTTTCAAAATTAAACTGGTTAAAGTCTGCACCAAACAGAAGTTGCTGTGACATTTATTTCAGTATGTTGATGTACTTCCAATTGAAACTGAATATCGAGTAGGAAACTGAAACTCTTTTTCAATGGATTAACATGCACAGATAATTTTTTGACCTGAAGAATAACAATCTGCGCCTGGGAAATAAACATAATAATTTTTATTTCATGCAGACATTAAACCGTCATCAGTTGTAAATCAGAAGAATTTTTTTTTTTTTGACCATATGTCGTATGTTTGCCAGGTTGGCAGATCGATCCTGACAATCGACCGAGATTTAAGGACCTGGTGGAGGAATTCACCATCATGGCACGGGATCCCTCACATTATGTTGTCATTCAAGTACGTGCAATCATCATTTTTTACCTTTAAAAGCATACAAAGAATGATATAGGACTGTAACTAGGAACTAGAATAATAAGCAATTATATATAATCTGTGTGTAGAGCAACAGATTACCGGTTTATTATTGTTATTATTGAAAAATTGGATGATTTAAAGATTCAATGAACGCAGCCTTGTTCAAATAGGCTGAATGTGTGTTGTGATAATGTCACATGACCAACGTTGTGTAAGTTACTTAAAAAAAGTAATAGATTACAAATTACTGACTACTACTGAAAAATTGTAATCTGATTACATTACTAATTACTTCATGTAAAAAGTAATCAGATTACTAATTACTTTACTTTGAAGTTACTTTTAAAACAAAATATATATAAAAAGAATAATATAGGGCTGTAACTAAGAACTAGAATAATAAGCAAGCAATAATATATAATCTGTGTATGATAACAGATTAACGATTGATTATTGTTCTGAAAAAATTGTAAATTGAGTCACACTTTATTTTGATGGTTGTTTGTTGAACATTGTTGTACATGGCAACTAATTCTCATTAGATTAGAAGTAGACTGTTAGGTTAGGGTTAGGGGTAGTGTAAGTTGACATGTACTTGCTAAGTTTCTTATAGTGAGTTAAATGTCTGCTGAAGAGCAGTATCAACAGATATTAAGCAGACGGTCTACTAATACTCAAATGGACCATCAATCATTTTATTTTTCATTCTTTTTCAAATATTTCCCAAGTTATGGTTGTTTTGCAGAGAAAGGGCATTTTTCATTTACACAGTATTCATTATAATTTTTATTTCTCTTCTGGAGCAATAAGTAATTTTTTAGCTTGGCTGCAATAAAAAAAGGAAAAAAATTGTATAAAACATTCCAAGGTCAATATTATTAGCCCTCTTAAGATTTTTTTGTTTTGATTGGCTACAGAAAAAAAAAATCCCAGATTTCCAGTGACTTGTCTAATCAACCTAACTTGCAGAGTTAAGCTGAATATTAGTTGCTTGCAAAATAACAAGTAAAATCTAATGTACTGTCAACATAACAAAGTAAAAAGAAAAAATCTAATTATAAAAAATATTACATTTAAAATGTGTTGGAAAAATTTTCTCTTCATTCAACATAATTTGATAATTATGTGAATGTAAGAAAATATGAAAATTTCACAGGAGGGATCATCTTTTTGTCTTGTACAGTTGAAGTCAGAATTATTTGCCCCCCTTTGATTTATTATTTTTTTTTTTTTATATTTCCCAAATGATGTTTAACAGCAAGTAAATTTTCACAGTATGCCTGATAATATTTTATTCTTCTGGAGAAAGTCTTATTTGTTTTATTTCGGCTACAGAACAAACCATCATCTACAGAACAAACCATCATTTTACAATAACTTGCCTAATTACCCTAACCTGCCTAGTTAACCTAATTAACCTAGTTAAGCCTTTAAATGTCACTTTAGGCTGTATAGAAGTGTCTTGAAAAATATCTAGATCAAATATCATAATGGAAAAGATAAAATAAATCAGTTATTAGAAATGAGTTATTAAAACTATTATGTTGAAATGTGTTGAAAAAATCTTCTCTCCGTTAAACAGAAATTTGCGAAAAAACCAAAACGGGGGCTGATAATTCTTATTTCAACTGTATATGTCTTGATGCATTCAAGATAAATGTTTAAATATATATTTCTTTAATAATGTTTTGTATTGCATACATGCATGATATTTAATTTAGGCATGTTTAGACAAAGTTTTTAGGTCTCTGCACACTGAAATATTCTTTTGCATGTTTTTTTTTTATATTTGTATCTGAAAAATGTCATGCACAGAAACATTGAGTCCAATGAGTAACCATTAATACATTGCGGAAAAAAACACACACAAAATAATTGAGAAAAAAAGCAAAACATCACTTTGCCAAGACCTTAATGTTTTGTGCATAGCATAGCAAGAGTCGTAATAAGCTTTATTTAACCATTCAATTATTAATGAATGCAGTCCTTAAATAACATACTCGCATTATTTAAGCAGTGATATTTATGATAGATATACATGCAGTGGATGATAGCATTTCCTTTCCACAGAACGAAGATGAGATGAGTCTGTCGAGTCCAGTTGATAGCGAGTTCTTCCGCATCCTGATGGCAGAGGAGGGTGGGAATGTGAAGGAGTTTCTGGATGCAGAGGAATACCTGGTGCCGCAGCCCGGCAGCATCTTCAATACACATGGAGAAATGAGAGCCAACGGGCCGAGCAGACACCACTCACACAGGGTCAGAGAACCAATTATTCTCTTACTTAATCCACTGGGTTAACGGAACAGTTCAGCTTGAATCATTTATGTCCCCCTGTTGAAGGTTTGAAGAGTGTTTAGTTTGCAGTGAAGACCTGTTAAAGGGATAGTTCACCCAAAAATTATTTTAGGTCTCAAACTGGATTCCTGGAGGGCCGCAGCTCTGCACAGTTTTGCTCCAACCATAATCAAACACAGCTGATCCAAATAATCAAGGTGTTCAAAAGAGTCTTGAACTCCTTGATATGTGGCATCAGCTGTGTTTGATTATGGTTGGAGCAAAAATGTGCAGAGCTGCGGCCCTCCAGGAATCCAGTTTGAGACCTGTGCTTTAATCTATTGCCGCGGATTATAGCTGTAATTTATAGCTGAATGCTAAATTTTGCTTTAGTTTAATCTGTGAATATTGGAATGCTGTATAGTTCATGAAATCAATAAATCATATGAAGAACATTTCAGTTTAGGTGAAGGTATGTTTTATGTAGCATAATTAACAGATTAACAGATTTTTTATTATTTTTAATCAGCATGTGAAAGAGCACAAAAAAATGGTCACATACTCTTTTTTTCTGTTTTCATATGAAATCAGAAAATCGCATGAAACATTAGGATCAGTTTTGTTAAAGATGAATGTGTTGAGTTGTATTAAATGGGAGTCTAAAGTTTTATTAATTCATTTAGAGTTCGCTAAAGCTCCACATAAACTTTTTTCTAATTGTTTTATTTTCTTCTGAAATAATTGTCTTGTGCTTCATTCCCACCCTTCTGAATTATATTGCATTGAAAATGAGACTCTTTAGTTGTTCATTCATTCATTTTCCTTTGGCTTAGTCTATATTTCAGTGGTCGCCACAGCGGAATGAACCTCCAACTATTCCAGCATATGTTTTTTACGCAGCGGACGCCCTTCCAGCCGCAACCCAATATTGGGAAACACCATACGCACTCATTCAAACACACACTCATACACTACGGACAATTTAGTTTATTCAGTTCACTTGTACCGCATGTCTTTGGGCTGTGGGGGAAACTGGAGCACCCGGAGGAAACCCACACAAACACGGGGAGAACATGCAAACTCCACACAGAAATGCCAACTGACCCAGTATGGATTCGAACGAGTGACCTTCAAGCTGTAATTAAGGCAACAGTGCTTACCACTGAGCCACCGTGCCACCCCACCTCTTTAGTTTTGCTTTCTCACAATCTGTATTTGGTAAATATACAGTAATTTAAAATGTTGCCAAACAATGTTACCGGTTGAAACCTAAAGTCGCAATAAGGTCTTAAAATGTATGGAAAGAGTCTTAAAAGATATTGAATTTCACTCTCTGATTCCTGTATATACCTTGTTCATGCCTGGTAAAAAAAATGTGCAAGCCCTTAATACTTTTGTTGAATTTTTTCTTTGTTCTTCAGAGTACAGATCAAGTGGTAGAGGTGGATGGTTTGCCCAACGGGAGAGAGTTGTATTCTTCTGTCAGCATGATAGGACAGAGTCAATACCCAACTCTTCCAGTGGGCGCAACAGCCAATGGCATGTGGCCTGGGACACAGTACCCGCCTCTAGCCCGGAGCATCTCACACCGCTCAGCTGGAGGCCAATCAGACTCTGTGTTTCTGGATGGTTACGTGGAGGACAGCTGCCCCCCATCCAGCCCTTGTCGCTATTCTAAAGACCCCACCATGCCCAACGGCATTGATGGAGAGCTGGAGATTGATGGCAACATGGTTTTCCTCTCTCATACACTGCCACGAGGAACACACACACAACCTGGTAAGAGCAATGCATCATCTGCAGTAAAAGAAACTCATTTCACTTTTCATAATGTGACATATTTAACTGGTATTTTGCAGAAGTGACTGATGAAGTGATCCAAAAGAGCCATTTCAAAAGCAGATTTATTTTTGATTAAATTTTACAAAGGTGTAAATAAAAATATCTAAATGCACAATGAAGTCAGGGGCCTCCTAAAGAACTCGTTTATAAAATGTTGCACAGAAACAGATTTGTTCTAAAATCATTTCACATAAGTGTGATTCAGAGACACTAATGTGCGCCTCTCTTCCATATCTTAAAAATGAATTATTACCCGGATTGTGCTCAATGGTATAATAAAAACTTGCATGTGATTTGGCATTTCTTTATATTTACACTTTACTAATCCTGCTCAAGTGTGCCATTAATATACTGACACAAACATTTATTTTTTTACTAATAAAACAGATGTAAATGACTAGGTTTATGGCTGATGGCAAGGTTTATGGCTTTATTAATTTTCACAGAAGGAGCAGATGTTTCTTTATATTGGATTTATTTAGATTATTCATTTATTTTCTATAACTTGTTAGTACATCAAGACATCGCAAGTTCTCTTCTAAAACAACATAACCTGGAATAAACTACTTAGCCGACAGAATGTGAGTAAAGCATTCTCAATATTAGGCTGTTCAGTTCAGATTAATTAAAAAAGGAAATTTAAAATATATACCCTTTTAAAATATATTATATATTTAAAATTAAAGCTGCAAGCAGCGATAAAAGGGACCTCGCACCCAGTCTCACTGCCGCCCGGTGGCCTTAAGCCTCCTTTCCACTGCACACGACAAGCGACAGACCGGAAGTCATTCATTTCCAAGGGAGAGTAGTCCGGGAGCTGCGTGGAGTTCCGATCATCTCCGTATGCGGAAAATTCGGATCCGAATTAAGCTGCGGATCCATTGAAATATTTTAACTCCTGCGACTAGACCGTATGCGACCAGCTGACAGGATGTGATGTGATGCGAGATGAGAAATAGGAGTTTATTTGGTTATTTTTTAATCAGAAAAAGTCTATATTAAAAAAAAACATTTCTAATCATAAATGTAAGGAATAAAGTAATAAAAATATAATGTTTTATGTTGTCTTCACATTCCCTCCAAAATTTTCTGCGGTCTATGAGTTTCTAGTTTTCATTCATTTATTCAACCATTGTGAACGCACGGAGAATAAAGGCTCTTGCTTTTGCACTCCTTTATTTCGGACACTGCGAGAACAGCTTCTCTCCCATGGTGCACGTCAGAACTGAAAATTCTGTGAGACACAAGGGGGCGTATTCCGACAGTCGTGTCCAAATGTCGTGTGCAGTGGAACAGCGACTTTAGGATGACAGAGAACAGTGGACAACAATAATTTTGGCTAATAAATTTTAAAAACCTGAGAAAATCACAGATTTATGCCAAACTTCCTTCTGTCAGCAGGTGGCGCTATGACTCTAACGGAACATGGATTCAATCTGATAAAATTTGTAGGAGGAGTTTGTTACAGTGTAAAACATGTCATTTCCTGTTACCAGCAGGTGGCGCTATAACTGTAACAGGATATTGGCATGTAAATGTGTTCAGGTCAGGACTGTTATCAAACGTGTGGATTTTAAGGCAGCTCAAACAATGCATGCCTGAGAGAAACATCATTGTTTGTAAAACAATGACGAAAGCTCTAGATCTTCTCAATTTAACATCGCCAAGGACTTTAGATGGCAAGACCCAATTTTGGTATTGATCTGATAAAATCCCTAGGAGGAGTTCGTTAAAATACAACACCTGGAGAAAAAATATCTGACTTCCTGTGTGCCAGTTTTCAAACGTGTGCGGGCCACTGTGTCAAACATGCAAAGATGGCGCTGTCGAGTCATTTTGCCACTTCCAAAACCTTTATCAAACGTAAATATTCGCCACTTCTGGTGCATGTGCACCCCTCAAAAATGTTAAGCCTTTAAATGACACATTAAGCTGTATAGAAGTGTCTTGAAAAATATCTAGTAAAATATTATTTACTGTCATCATGGCAAAGATAAAATAAATCAGTTATTATAAATGAGTTATTAAAACTATTATGTTCAGAAATGTGTTGAAAAAAATCTTCTCTCTGTTAAACAGAAATTGGGGAAAAAATAAATAGGGGGGCTAATAATTCAGGGGGGCTAATAATTCTGACTTCAACTGTAGATTGGTATATATCTGATAAAAAAAAAAAAACAATGATTTAAATTTTGAACCCTCACTCCACAATTCTGTTGAGAATCTGCTTCTCTTTGTAAAATACATTTCATGATGTATTTTTTCTTTTATTAAAAGTTTATGATAGTGATTTTACACTTTTAATGCCTTGACCATGTTCTCTGTTCTCAGAGTATGTGAACCAGGATGTGGCATCAGAGAGGCCCAGCACGCTTCCACGCAAAGCTAGTGAGAGGAGATTCATCCTCAACGGCCTCAGCACAGGGAACAGTGTGGAGAACCCAGAATACCTGGTGCCAATAGGCAGCATCACACCCACCTCGCCAGCCTTCGACAACCCCTACTACCATGATATTGCAGCTAAAGCTCAGGCAGTGGCCAGAGTGGCCATAAATGGAGGAACAAATCACAGGCAGCCCAACGGATACATGATGCCCACTGCAGAAAACCCAGAGTACCTGGGCCTGGCAGACACATGGAGCGGCCACAAGGAGTACACCTAAGAAGAAGCTTCAGTGTGTGTGAATGAGTGCAGTGTGTGGAAATGAATGTGTCAATGAGACTGTATGTGTGGAGATGAAAGTGTTGGTGACTTTCTGTGTGTATGTGTGTGTGCACTGGTTTAGCTATACTTGTGAGGGTTAAATTGTTCACACTTATATATTAAAATATGATAAAGTAAACGAGCCACTAGTGAGGACATTTCACTGGTCCTTACTAATTAAAACTGCTTATAAATTGTCCAGAGCATGTTTTTATTAGTATCTAATGATTGCCTCTTGTTTCTGTGAGGTTTGAGTTTAGGGTTAGAGTTAGTTCCATTCCCAATTCTACCTTAGCCTTAGCCCTTCTACTTACCCCTAACCTTTAATTCGTGCATTCACGTGAAGGGATATGGGTGTCCCAAATCTCTTTTGCTCTGAGGCATAGGGGTATGATTTTTTTGAGGACCACACTCCAAACCAAGGGGTTTGAGAGATTTACCTGAATACATCAGCAACATGGATACAAAAGTGAGGAGTGAGATACATAAATGTAACAAAAAGGGCTTAATAAGGATTTTTTGTACAAACAAGCATCTAATTTATTACATTGATAAATCTCGCTAACAATACTCCTTAATAAAATAATAGCTGCAAAACATATTTGAAATTCTGATAGCATAACCCAAAGACTTGGGTTGGAAAGCCAGTCTGTCAGAAAAGTCTGGTGGCAGTGAATGTGCTTTTTACAGCACGTCTGCTATAATGTTAATGTTGTTTTCTTGTTGTTACATCCATGAATATGATCACTGTAAATACAGTAGCTCTGTAACAGTGTTACCCAAATACATCACAAGATAACTTTGCGAGCCAGGCCGGTCACCGAATGCACTTTTCATTTCTGAAAACGCGAGATGCACTGCCTTTTTGATATTAGGAAAGAGCAGTGGACTGCGCTTTTTATCTCATTGGGCACTATATTAATGCTGGAGCTAGTGACAACACATGATGACAATTAGTTATAATAATGGTGTCCAATTTCATAATTTCACCACTTCACACTCGATTTTAAGGGCCGAGGGGAAGGTGTAAAATAGAACTGGGATTATATCATTAAACTGATATAAAAACAATAGAAGTCTATGTAATGTCCTCACTAATCAACGAAAACAAACCATTGTGTGTGTGGAGATGAATGTGTTGGGGAGTATGTTTGAAGATGAAGGTATGTGTGTGTGTGTTTGCATGTGGAGATGAGCGTGTATGTGTTTGTACGTATTTGTGAAGGATGTTCCCAATGGGAATGGTTTCTCATGGCTTTCTACTAAATTACCACAAGAATCTATGTAGCATTCTGTACTGGAGTATGAACTTGAAGATGGATGCATTTGCAGAATTTACCAAAAAACAAACAAACAAACAAACAAACAAAAAAAAAAAACTGGTATTTGCGCCTGACGGTAATTTTTTTTTTAAAAGACTGTTTGAATGATGTTAACACTGGAAGATGTCTTTCGATACATATAGAATACATTGAGGATTTTGGATGTTCGCTTTGGAAAATTACTTTTTGTTTTCCCAGCCGGAGTTTAAACAGCTTTAAAGACTGTTGGACAGGAGCTGGACACAATCATCTGCTGTGTGTGTGTGTTTCCGGCTGAGCAGCTTCAGTGGCAATGAATGAAAGACTCACATTATCAGCGTCTGAAGTGAGTGTGATGTTCAGCAATTCAACAGCAGCAGTCCTCATCTCTCACACATACAGGTTTTCACATTTGTTTGGGTGTTTTTGTAGAAAAAAAACAGTAATCATTTTTATTATGGGCTGTACAGATGTATGTAAAGCAAAGGGTGAATCTCAGATGTTGTGCAGGTCATATTGAAGATTTTGGGTGTATTTACATGGCAACGGTCTTCTAGAAATGAAAAGTTTTTCTCAATTTTAAACACAAATCCAGGAAAACAACTAGAAATGCTCTGTTATGCATGCAAGTTTAGCAGTTGGTGATGCCACTTTGTAAAGAACTGCACTGATTTGTTTTACTCAAGCATGTTTGTAGACTGAATCTTCAAAAATTAAATCTTCAAATTGTGTGACGTCCCCAAAATGAAGGTGTCACCAACAGTGCAAAAGCATTAAGTGACGTTTTATAAACTAATTTCGAGAGGAGCACGTGATATGATTGAGCACGTCTGGCCACTAATCTGTAATCAGTAATAATCCAATCAGAGTGATCCTAGTTTACTATAAATGAATCATTTTCTCCCTACTGCTCTATCTTCGTTTGGAAGAATCCCCCCCTTCCACCCCATCTCCTCCTTTTCCTCCCTTTTCTAAAGGGGGAGCTCTCGAGACCTACCTGATCTCGGATCTCCTGATATGCTTATCGACCGGGCGGGAGCCCTGGGCTCAAATATCTCCGAGCTCAGGGTTCTCTCCCAGGACAGCATGCCAAACCTGCTTTAAACACCAAGCATATCTAAGTGGGAACTCTTGAAATGTTTTCTGTTTTAGGTGAAATCGATGTTGTGTAAATGATCCCATAATTCAATTATTGTGCTTAAAGAACATTCTAACGCTAACCACAGTCACACTACAGTACACAGACTCAATTCCTGGAGGGCTGCAGCCCTGCAGTTTCGTTCCAACCCTGCTCCAACACACTTACCTGTAGGTTTCTAACAAGCCTGAAGGATTTCATTAGTTTAATCAGGTGTATTTAATTAGGGTTAACGCTGAACTGCAGAGCTGCGGCCCTCCAGGAACTGAGTTTCACACCTGTGCACTAGAGTTTGAGCTTGCAAAATTTTGTCGTGTGGCACTGCGAAAAAGGGCAGGATTAAGCAAGATGAGAAGACGGTTAAAAAAAAAAAGCGAGCGATTGCTCCATATTTAAACTTTCTGTCCAGAGAGGTCATGTTTTGATCTTCGATTGGTCTCACGCAATCAAGTGATGCGATTACGCAGGTCAGAGTTCACCAAGCTTGAACTTTGCAACACAGCAAACTGCGAAACTTGTTGCATGAGCTTGCATTTCTGCTCTGCCGCATTCGCGTGCGTATGAATGGAAGATTATGGTGAGAAAAGTGCAGTGTGACCGCGGCTTAATGCTGAGATAGATTTAACAGGCAAACATTTGTTACAGTTGTTCTCAGTGGCTTTGGTACATTTCTCAGAACAGAATTGAAATTTGCAAAACAGTACTTGCATTTCTCAAAGCCAGTCTCTTGCTCAAAAGTCCTTAGTTCTTCTCTAAGTGTCAGTGCCGTCAGAATGACAAATCCTTGTGTAAAATGTGACGAAGACAGTCAAATCACTCATTCTTTACTCTGGAGTGCTGTTCTGTTGTAAACCGTGGCTATTTTTTATTTTTTTGCTATTTGTAGAAGGGCTGCACAATATATTGTTTCAGCATCAAAATCACAATGTGATCTTTGCAATAGGCACATCACGGGTAAATGCAATGTTAAGTCTGGATCATAATAAAATTCATCATTTGCATGTGTTTTTGATGCCTGTGATTGTATAATGATTTTAAAAGCAATCAGGCATAATAAATTGTACCACTTGTAACCAGTGTTGGGGAAAGTTACTTTTGAAAGTAATGCAATACAATATTGAGTTTCCCACCTCCAAAAAAAGTAACTAGTTATGTTACGTAGTTACTTTTTATAGAAAAAAAATACTTTACGTTACTTTTGCGTTACTTTTTTATTCCTGCCTGAGGCTTGATCTCTTTCAGAACTTAAAGGGTTTTTTAATTTTTAAATAGAGGAGCTCTGCATTTAACGATACACTATAACCTTCTTAACCTTTAAAAAAAAAAAAGAAAGAATTTGGGCTCACTTTATATTGTGTCGCTTATATCTGTGAACTTACATGGGAACTAGATGTGTAAGTAGTATGTAACTACAGTGTATCCACACACTGGTACAAAGTAGTTACTTGTGTAATACTGGTGTAACTACACACATGTAACAACCCAGTGAATAGTATGTGTAGGTTCAAATGTGTAACATGACATTAATAACACAGTCTTTGGTAAATTACCCCTTTAATGTGAATTAGTGATGTGATTATACAATTTACCTTAAAGCAACATATAAACATAAGACTTTTGTATATTTCGATCTACATTGATACTTTTTAGGCAGAAGTTTGCTGTTGTTAAACAGTTGCACAAAGGCTTAGGTTTTATATATTACACAGGAATTTGAGACCATTACTGTGGACAGTTCCTATGGATTTACCCTGTAATTACACTGGCATCACAAGGTGAAACCTTCTAATGCAGCCTTAGTTCTGCCATTCTTATTCTAATACAATGTTTAGAAGTACATGAATGCAGTGAGAAAACACCTGCAAGTACGTATTGTTGTTATACAGTGCACTTATGTAATTCTTGTTACAGATGTGTACTTTCTTAGTGTTGTTACCAATGTCCTGTTACACATTTGAACATATACATACTATTCAATGGGTTGTTACATGTGTGTAGGTACACCAGTATTACACAAGTAAATACTATGTACCAGTGTGTACATACACTGTAGTTACATACTACTTACACATCTAGTTACCATGTAAGTTCATAGGTATAAGCGACACGGGTTCATATGTATAAGTGACAAAAAATTTAATAATGGTACCGTCTATTCTCTCCTTGAGTGTAATTCAATGTGATTACACTAAATTTAATTCAGCAAATTAATTTTTTTAAGCAAACTCTCAAGTAAAATTTTTTAAAACTTAATATTACTTAATTTTTTAAAGTGAAACGTTATTTTACTCGTTACTTAGAAAAGTAATATTATTACGTAACTCACATTACTTGTATTGCGTTACCCCCAACACTGTTTGTAACTTTAACAACGATTAATTTAATTGAATTATTTTGATCATTTAGTTTCTGTACTTGAATACTGTTAGACTCTGGAATGATAAAACACTTTATTTCAATTGTATCTGTTTCTTGAGTGTATTTATAGATTATTATGCATGAAAATCTTCACAACACATGCAAATACAGAAATGCACTGCAAATAGCACAGACAGCAAGGAAAATGTGTTAGGGGACCCCAAAAAGTTTTTAGATTGTTTATTCGATTTTCTGGAGATGCACTCTTCTACTGCGGAATCATCTCAATCGGTCTAACTTTATTAATTCTTTCAAAATAGAGATCATGTAGTGATTGTATTTATATCGCAAAATAAAAAAATATCGCAATATTAGAATTTGTCAATAACGTGCAGCCCTAGTTTGTACTGTAATTTGTTGACAGGTCATGTCATTTTAAAACAGAAAGGAAAAGACAGAAGTGCATAGCACAAAGAAAAAACAAAAGGAGAAATGTGAACAGGACAATCTCCTCTGAAATACACCTTCAGTAGAAAAAGTCAAGATTCTCCTGCGAGAATTGTAGACAGATTTAGAAAAAAAAAGAATGTATAGAAAAATGCGTCATGACAAAATACACTTGTTCAGCCATTTTGCATGTAATGACGATAAACAATGATCTGAAGATTGAACAGGCCGTTCTGAGAATTTCAATTCTGATCTGAGAAATGGACCAAAGCCACTGAGAAAAGTCAGAATTATTAGCCCCCCTTTACATTTTTTTTCTTTTTTAAATATTTCCCAAATGATATTTATCAGAGCAAGGAAATTTTCACAGTATGTCTGATAATATTTTTTTCTTCTGGAGAAAGTCTTATTTGTTTTATTTCAGCGAGTATAAAAGCAGTTTTTAATAAAAAAAAAATAATAATTTAAGGTCAAGTTATTAGCTCGTTTAAGCTATATATTTTTTCGATAGTCTACAGAAAAAACCATCGTTATACAATAACTTGCCTAATTTCCCTAACCTGCCTAGTTAACCTAATTAACCTAGTTAAGCCTTTAAATGTCACATTAAGCTGTATAGAAGTGTCTTGAAAAATATCTAGTCAAATATTATTTACTGTCATCATGGCAAAGATAAAATAAATCAGTTATAAGAAATGAGTTATTAAAACTATTATGTTTAGAAATGTGTTGAACAAATCTTCTCTCCGTTAAACAGAAATTGGGGGAAAAAATAAACAGGGGGCTAATAATTCTGACTTCAACTGTTTATATATATATATTTTCATTGCAGTGATGTGAAGGGGCCTCTTTTATTTGTAAGCAGTTTTGAAGCGAATGTTTATTGTCATTATTTTATTAGAGTCTCTTTAAGGCTCCTAATTTAAATGAGCCTCACATCCAGACAGAAAAGCAGCTAACACTCAACGCAGTGTTGTGGAGTAAATACTTCACATTTAAGAATGTGCTCTAATTTCCATATATTAGCAGCTGTGGCCTCTGGCTGGACGGGACGGCGCTCAAAGCCTCCATTGTTCCAAATGACAACGTGCGGCTTTTGTTAACTAGCGACTCCGGCGTCCAGTTAATATGTCACTTCTTCGAGGAAAGACGTGTACGTTTTGTTCCATCCGCATTCTTTGGTGTCATTTCACACACAATGCATTCACTAAACCACATCTTCAATTCCAGATATTTGAGTTGATATTGATTTTTCTTGAATACGAAATAAGTTTGGCTTTGTGAGTGATGAAGATGATGATGATGAACTGTAAATGACTAGAGTGAGAGAGTGATATAATGTGAGCTCAAACAATGACATGATTGTATCTCCGTATAAGGGACAAGGGGAAAAAACATGGTTGAATTTCTGCCTTTTCTCTGCACAGCCAACACGGATATTGATCCAGTTTTGCCAAATCTGTAAAACTTGTAAATCATAAGAAGCCAGCTTTAACAACTGCTACAAATCAGATCTGAACAGACACTTGGCAGCTTTGTAAACAGTTGTAGAAAAAAAAATGCTGGCCATCATACACTAAAGAACTGAAAGAAACACTGTAAATGATTTTTTCATATTTGTAAATAAAAGAAAGATTACTGGAAAAAGCTTTACTAATGCTGAATTATGTTTATTTATACTTCGAAACTGATTTGTTGGTTCATATTGTTTATATATTGTGCAGTTTTCTAGAAATTTATAAGCAAAAATCTAGCACCAATCCTGATGATGACGGGGAGTCATCAGGGCCCAGTTTTTCAAAAAATTTTATCTGGATCAAATTGATCCAAATTTGGAAATCCAATGTTTTGCTGTTTGTTTGTTAAAACAACAAAACAACAGTTGTTGACCAAAGTGCTTTACAAAAAGACCAGCATACAAAATCTATACTTATAAATAAAAATAAGCAAAATATATAAAACAGATTAAAATTAGTTATTTGAAATCAAAAAGCAGGAGACAGAAGATGATTTTTTTTTAGATGAGACTTAAAAGCACCAAAGGAAGAACACTAATATGTAAAGGCAGGCCATTCCACAGGCGGGGGGCTGTGGCAGAAAATGCCCTGTCACCTATTGGTTTCAACCGTGATTTGGGAACAACTAGCTGAAACTTGTTTTCCGACCTGATTGGCCTCAATGAAGTATGCCAGTGAAGAAGGTCACCAATGTAAATAGGTGCCAGACCATTCAAACTTTTAAAAACAAGTAGCAATAACTTATATTGAATCCTAAATTGGACTGGGAGCCAGTAAGGAGATGATAAAAAGATGATCTGGTGAGATACTAGATTTTTTTTTTGCCCCAGAAAAAACCTAGCAGCTGCATTTTGAACCAGCTGCAGGCGTGCAATTGAAGCCTGCGAAACTCCTGAATACAAAGAGTTGCAGTAGTCCAATCTGGACATAATAAAAACATTGATGATGGTTTCCAACTCTTTAAAAGACAGAAAAGGCTTCAATTTGGCAATGTTCCTTAATTGATAGAAACCACTTTTGAAGACTGAATTTATTTGCTTGTCAAACTTTAACTCGGTGTCAAAAATAACTCCCAAGATTTTTTACGTGACTTAGGACGGCTTGAACGAACCTAATTGATTAATTGTAGACTCACATACACTTGGAGGGCTAAACACTAGTACTTTAGTTTTTGATTCATTCAAGTCTAGTAAAACTAGAAGTGCGCATTTTCCAGAATCAAAAGTCAGAAAAATATCATTGGACACTATAAGGAGAGCTGTCTCAGTGCTATGCAGTGTCCTAAAACCAGATGTCATTTCCAATTAAATGAGTAGAAAGCTGTTGAAAGACAACTCTCTCTAAGATTTTGGACTATCCAGGATTAACTGATTTAAGACAGTTTTTAAAGGAACATTGGGTTGGATCACTGTGATTACCAAATCATGTTTACCAGAGCTTTAAATGGAACCAACAGTGTAGCCTACTGGCTCAGCAAAAAACAACAGGTTGGCAAAACACCGGCGGCCACAAACAGCTTTTGTTTGTTTTACAGTTTTTCTCAGTGGCTTTGGTGCATTTCCCACAACACTATTTACATTTGCACAACAGTTAATGCATTTCTCAAAACAACTAGTCATTTGTGCACATCATAGTAGCAGCTTCTCATTCCTTCTTGCAAATGCTTTTGGACATGCATCCATTGCTTTCATTCAACTCTACTGTTTTATAACATTATCATTTGCTCATGTCATGTCAGTCAAAATGAACTAAACTTGTGAATGCTGAATAGTCATTCCATATAAAACTAATAGTCCTCATTTCATCACTTGAGTCATTACATACAAAAATGTTGAGCTAGTTGTCAAAATCTGTCAAGCTAATTTTATAAAAGATTTTAAATCTTTTTTTCCCCTGAAAATGTCTTCTAAATTGAACAATTTGATGAAAGATTTACAAACCTACAGTGTGTATGTTGAAGGTTCAGTTCCAATTTGTACTGCAATATTTCTCACAGTTGTGCACAGCTCTACCCAAAGGAAGTTTTGTTTGTTTGTTGTAAATAAAAGTGTGTTTATTCTTTTGCACAATGCTGTGACTAAATTAGAATTGCAAAGAGCAAATGCAGTAAATATGTGAAACACATATTCAGTGTCTTGTACTCAGATACCTCACTAAATGCAGGGATGTCTAACTTTACTGTAGTTTTCAAATGGCTGTGCAAATAGTATATAGTGCTGTCTTGAGCGTTTTCAGGAAGTGTCACCAAAATCTGACTTTACAGTTTTTCTTGATTGCTTTGATGCAGCTGTAAACTGAAACTCCACATTTTCAAAACAGTTAACACACAGGCTTAAACAGCGGCACTCATGGTCAAATTGGCACATTTTGCTTGCAAAACGCACATACCGTGTCAAAACATTTAAAATATGCAACAAAGGCTAGTTTTACCTTCAATCGACACAACTTGCAAACAAGTATATGAGCTCTTTCAATTAATCTTTACACAACGGACAACAAAATACAAAGCTCTGATGTTTGCTTACAAAGCGACCTCTGGCTTTGCTCCTTCTTATCTGCTCTCACTTCTGCAGATTTATGTGGCCTCCAGAAACTTGCGTTCTGTGAATGAACGTCGCCTCGTGGTTCCATTCCTAAGAGGGAAGAAATCACTTTCCCGAACTCTCGCATTCAATCTGCCCAGTTGGTGGAATGAACTCCCTAACTACATCAGAACAGCAGAGTCACTTGCTGTCTTCAAGAAACGACTAAAAACTCAACTGTTTAGTCTCCACTTTCCTTCCTAATCTGTAACTGCCTCTCTGGCTATACCACTAACTGTACTCTCTCTCTTTCTCTCTCAAAAAAAAAAAATTTTTTTTCTAATGCTTTGCTTAGACTTTACACACCTGAAACTTGTCTATAGCACTTGTTCACTGCTGCTCTTATAGTTGTGTAAATTGCTTCCTTGTCCTCATTTTTAAGCCGCTTTGGATAAAAGCGTCTGCTAAATGTAAATGTAAATACAAAACTCATTGTGAATCAGTGCACCATTGCTTGACATTGTAGCCTATTGGCCATGTCATTTGTTGTCTTTCTATTTGGGATGTCAAATTTGCCTGTTTGCAAAGAATTGGATCCAGAATAAGAAATGCTTTGAGTAAGTTTATATAGAATTCGTGATATTTTTCAAACTGTGGCTGAAAACGGAAATACTGTAAAAAAAAACTGACAAAAGTAATAAAATATTGTAAATATTAGAGAAAACACATGTAAACCAATATACAGTCAAATCTATTGGGAGTATAGGGCATAGCCACTATTGACCTCCTCCATCCATGCTGGCACAGAACAACACAGACCTTCCACGGTTTTTAATGTTTGCAGACTGATTGTTAATTGAAGATTTGTGTGAAGGAGGGTCAAACCAGTGCTTCAGTGAATTCAAACTGATCTTGGTAGTTTCTAATGGTTAGGAATAGAATAGATTTCTGTTTGGTTACCATAGCTAAAACAATGGAGTTTGGACTGCTTGAATGACATCCTGTGTTAACTGTTTTGAAAAAGGGTGGGGGAAATGTGTCAACCCAATGAGAAAGGGTTTACACATTTGCAAGACCTGTCTTCTGCTCTGCTGGGATAGTGATAATTAAAATGAAGTCGAACCTAGTTTCTTTAACCAGGTCAAAGCAAACAAGAAAAACTGTATTGCATTGGAAAAAACTTGGAGTAATTGCATTGGAGTAAACTGTCATAATGAAAACATGATGAAGCCATTTGACTATCTTGTTCATAAACAACGATGTCAGGATTTTTCGCATGCATGAACTGTTGTGCAAATGTAAATAGTGTTGTGAGAAATGCGCCAAAGTGAGTGAGAAAACCTGTAATTGTAAGAAACAGAATCACTGCAATTAACAAACAACAATGCAATAAAGACGATTGTTGTTTTTTATAGACAGACTATATAGAAAACCAACAAATAATGTAAAAGGACAAAATACTTTCAATAAATTAATTATATAAGGTCTTAAGAATATCTCTTAACATTAAAAGAGTTGGGTTTCTGTCTTTGATGAACCTTATTAATAATTAAATGTGTTTTGATTCCATTTCAACCGGTTGTCAATAATTGTGCCAATGTGTCGATATTCCTCCACAACCTCGACCTGTGTGTCATTTATGACCACCCTTTGGAGAGCAGGTGTTTTTTTCATTTTTCCATCTAATACAATACTGCTTTGATGTTTTATTGTCGTTTACCATATCTCATTAGATGGTATGCTTTATATAGGCTTCAAATATGAAGGACTTTATACAGTATATCATAACCCAGTTAGCAATGAATTCTGGCCCAGATTTGGCATAAAGCTGGCACAGCAGGCATTCATCCGGCACTGGCATACAGCATGTGGGCCAAATGTGGCCCGGGTTTGGCAGAGGTGGCACCGTCTTTAAGGCGGCACACAATACTTGGGCCAAATATAAAATGTAGTATTTGGCCCAGATGTTGATAATTGGTATGTGGGCCATGTAAGTTTGGCCTGTCTTGACCCACATTTAAAATACATTTAAATTATTTTCAAATAAAGAAAAACAATTCTACCAATCAGGTCACTTTGAGAAAAGCCAAACCCATAGTGTGCCCAAAACGTGACGCACCAACATATCTAGCCCAGTTCAGGCCCTGTTATGGGTTATTAACTTGGCTAAGACTTGGCTCAGTCATGTATCGTAATTCACTTCGGCATGTGGGCCAAGCAAAAGCTGATTGTGTGAGCTGGGCCAGAGAAATTTTGCTATGTGGGAAGTAACTATTAAGTTTTTGATGATTCACTTAAAAAATAAAACTCATTTTATTTGGTTAAAAAAAAATCAAAGCTGAATCCACCATTCTGATTTGTTCAAACAGATCCCAATCTGAGTTCAAAGTTTTGAATAACCCAAATGGCAGCTTTGATCCAAATCAAATGTAGGATTAGATTACATTGTTTGATCTTAATTCTTAATTTCAGTCACTATTGAAAAACCCATTTCCAAGATTTGATCCAATCCATGATCCAAAATCCCACTGGATTACTTTTGAAAACCTGGGCCCTGTTAATTCTGACATCGCAAAATATACTATACTGATGAAGGATTCAGATTTATACCTTCCAATCCATCTCAGCATGAATCAACGTTTATCCTTTCCTCATCATCCTGTTTCTCATTATTTTTATTAAATATGATTATTTGAATGAGTATTTAACTTTGAATTGATTTTAACTAATGAATAAGTTAACACATTGCTTTATGAAAGAATGTTCAGGGCATTTGCCTGTCTCTGTGTAACTTTTTCAGGAGCCACAAAACTAGGTCAGAGGTCACGGAGACCTTGAGTGAAACTGAGGGCTGAGGACTTGAAGCAACTGTTTCTATTGTTATTTCTAGTAGTTAATACTATCTTAAATGTCTAAAGGGATTTTGCTATTTTTACAGACATTTATTTAAGATAGACTTTGTGTAGTAAGGATATTATAACTGCCTGAATGTAGATTATACCGGTTTTTAACCAGTTTTGATAAAGACGGCTGAGAGTACACTCAGCCTTGGATAAGAAAGAGATTATACTTTATGTGTGTGTGTGTGTGTGTGTGTGTGTGTGTGTTCTATTTGATTGTGGATCCGTTTCACAGGTTTGGAGTCAGCTCTAAACAGTCTAGTGGATGTCTGGCGCATGTGCTTAAAATATTGTTTAGAATTGTTTGCACGCACCCATGTGAAAATGTTCCTAGTCTATCTGTGTTTTAACCAATCAGGTAAGAACACCTATATGTGTGACGCAGTTATTGACGTTATGTGAGAGTATAATTGTTATTGATTTGTGATTGTAAGCAGAGCGGCTTAGGAACTCTTTGCGAGTTTTGAAGCTGGCTTCTGCTGATGAAACTGCAAACTATCTTCAGTAAACATTATTTATTTATTTAAATCTCTGACTCCGGCTCTTCTTCATCTGACAGATTGGTCATTCTTTGGGTCAAAACTGTACTTAATCCCTACACTGACTTTTGGCAAGCAGCATTAACCAATCACCCTTTAGGTCAAACTGACCCCACATTGAACAGTGGAAAAAAGCTTTGTTTGTCCAAAAGAATTTTTTAATCTATTATAAATCTGGAATGTTTTACATTCCAGCAAAGGCCTGAGTCTAAAGCACAAATGAAAATTGGAACAAAAGTTCTATATTGTGTGCACAGAGAACATTTTTATAGAAATTGGCAAAGAAAATCTATAAAACTGACATAAATCAGAAAACTGTTTATAAATAAATGGACTGATACTAAATCAAAAAATCAACATAGAATGTGTCACTCACACAAACACATATACGCATGTGTATATGTCTGGGGCTTTTTGTTTTTAGATTTTGGTACATTGAAATTAGCTATTGTTTTGCAAAAGCCAACATAAATATATCAGATAACAATAAAGAAAACTGAATTCTGATATGGACCTAGGGCATAACCTGTTGGTTTCCTCCGAGTGCTCCGGTTCCCCCCACAGTCTAAAGACATGTGTTATAGGTGAATTGAGTAAGCTAAATTGACTGTAGTGTAATGAGAGTGTTGGGGTGTTTCCCAGTGATGGGTTGCAGCTGGAAGGGCATCCGCTGCATGAAACATATGCTGGATAAGTCAATAGTATCTGGGTGCAGCCTTTATGATGCAAGCTGAGATTGCATCTCTCAGCGATGCAATGTCAGACAATGCAGTCACTGGAGCTAGTGACGTCACTGTGAGAGGTAGGGATAGGGGTGGGGTTAGGTGAGCGCATTAAAAAACATTGGATGCAGCTCAGATTGTATCTGCACAGAGTCTGCAGCCAGACCCCTCTCGGGTAAGTTGGGGGTTCATTCCACTGTGGCAACCCCAGATTAATAAAGGGCCTAAGCGAAAAGAAAATGAATGAATGGATGGAATATATGGACCCCTGCTGGATACATATGGAAACTACAATTTCTTTTTTTAACAATAAATCTAAATTTTTTATATTTTTTTTCATTTTTTTATTTTTTATTATTCTTATACCTGTTTCTTTTATTCCTGTTTATGTAAAGCACTTTGAATTGCCACTGTGTATGAAATGTGCTATATAAATAAACTTGCCTTGCCTAAACATTTTTTCTCTAACGTCAGCTGGCAGTATTTTATTCCTAAAACACTAAACCAAGATCCAGTGATGGAAAGAAAAATGATAAAAATTATACTAATGTAAAAGTACCATTACTTGCCTAAAAATGTAGTGCAAGTAGGGTAAAAGTATCTGTTGTAAATATTACTCAAAGTATGTGTAAAAAGTAGACCTTTCAGAAGTACTCAAGAGTAGTGAGTATTATTCTGTAAAAAGCTGATGCATTTACATCTAATTTGTGGATGTGTGTGTAAACGTAACATTCTGTAGTGCATTTAGTTATTGCGTAGCAGGCACGCAACGTCATAAGATGTTGATATTAGGTTAGATTTAGGTTGTGATGTCAGGTGACCAAAAATTAATGTCTCGCCAGCGTCTAAAGACAATAATATTTTGATGTCCAATAACGACGTCAAATGATGTTGATATTTGGTTGATTTTAGGTTGTGTTAGAAAGTGACCAAAATCCAACGTCAAGCCAACATCTTAGGCCAATTTCATCTTGACGTCAAATACTGACATTTATTCGTCAGGTATGGCAACCAAAATCCAACATCTGATAGACGTCATAGTGGTAACGTAACATCAAGCTGTAACATCATTAGATGTAGATATTTGGTTGGTTTTAGGTTGGATGTTGGACATTAACGTCAGCCTGACGTTGAGTTTTGACGTCAACCTGATTTTCATTTCCAAACAAAACACAATGTCCCACGATGCTGGGATACAACGTCAATCTGATGTCACATTGACGTCTTGTGACTGCTGGGTGTTTAAGACCAATTTGGTAATCAGACATTAAACATCCATCATCTTTTCATCAGTGTCATGCATCTAAACAGTCTTTGGGTCATTGCATGTAAAGATTTTGGACATCATCTTGGACACTTTTAATGCTTCCAAACATTCATTAATTTTCAGCTTAGTCCCTTTATTAACCCAGGGTCGCCACAGCGGAATGAACCGCCAACTTATCAAGCACATTTTTACGCAGCAGATGCCCTTCCAGCTGCAACCCTATCTGAGAAACATCCACACACACTCATTCACACTCATACACTACGGACAATTTAGCCTACCCAATTCACCTGTACTGCATGTCTTTGGACTGTGGGGGAAACCGGAGCACCCGCGCGAACGCAAGGAGAACATGCAAACTCCGCTCGAACCAGCGACCTTCTTGCTGTGAGGCGACAGCACTACCTACTGCGCCACTGCATTGCCTGCTTTTCTAAACAGTTTGCTGCAATTATAAATCGCCCATGTCTTGAGGTAATTCATTATGAGCGATTTACCTTCTATGTGTGATTTGATTGAACAGGAATCACAGAACTGACTTTTCTAATCTCCATAGACAAGAAATAATAAAGTAGTGACTGCAGGTTAAAGGAAAGTAGTGGAGTAAAAGTACCGATACAGCACTAAAAATGTATGCAGGGGAAATTAAAAGTACACATTTTTAAAACTACTTAGTAAATTACAATTCCTGAGAAAAACAACTTAATTACAGTCATTTGAGTATTTGTAATTTGTTACTTTACACCACTGCCAATATCCAGAATTTATATTATATTTAGGTAAAAATTTTAATGATTTGTAAATAAAATATATATTTCTTAAGCCAAATTACAGGTAGTTGTGTGTTTGTGTAGTAAATAAAAAAAAGACAAACAAAATATCCACACAAATGCTGCATAAATGCAAAGCTAAGAAGTGACTTTAAAAAATGAATACATAGTTTATCTATATAAAACATAGTTTATCTATATAGTTTATTTATATAAAACTATATATTTGGGCAATATATCAGTCAGTTGGAGTTTGCATGTTCTCCCTGTGTTAACGTGCTCCAATTTCCCCCACAAAGTTCAAAGACATGCGCTATAGGTGAATTGGGTAAGCTAAATTGGCCATAGTGTATGTGTGTGAATGAGTGTGTATGGATGTTTCCCAGTGATGGGTTGAAGCTGGAAGGGCATCCGCTGCGTAAAACATGTGCTGGATAAGTTGGCGGTTGAATGAACTATATATTTCGATATGTAACTGGTCTGTAAATGTTGTGATTTTTTTTCTGAGCCCCTCCAGGGTTAATTACTGCAGAACACAAATAACGATAATTTAGATGAAATTCGAGAGCTCTATCATCATTCTCCATGAAATGCAACAATACCAAGATATTCAGAAAAGAAGCCACATTGTCAAAACATTTCAGTGATTCAACTGTAATCATATGAAGCTCCAAGAACACGTGTGCCAAAACAAAACGAATCCCCCCCAAAAATGACTGTTTACCTGTCTTCCATATAAGGTCAGACTGCTGCATATTTACTAGTAGTTTGTGTATTGTTTTTCCTGTTTACACGTACATGGGCCATATCCAATCTGTGCCACTTGGGAGAAAAAAAATCGGTACCGTGTCACTTCAACCGTGCAGTGCAAATGCAGCGGTAGAGCTCAGTGTCAGACAGACAGTGTACATGATTTTAACCCTCATGTTATGTTGGGAATGTTTTCATCCACTAAGGGGCGCTGTTGTGTATTCCAGTTTTTCTCAATGGCTTTGGTGCATTTCTCACAACACTATTTACATTTGCACAACAGTTCATGCATTTCTCAAAACAATTAGTACAAACTGCAAAACCTAGTTGATAACCTGCAAAAGCGTGTCGCTTGCTCAAAATGGATAGCTCATTCCTCTAATTGATGTTAATGAAAGTGTCAGTGTCATCAAGATGAAAAATCCTGACATAATTGTTTATGAACAAGATAGTCAAATGACTTCATCATGTTTTCATTATGACAGTTTACTCTGTTTTTTCCAATGCAATAAAGTCAGATTTTGGTGACACTTCCTGAAAGCGCTCAAGACAGCACTATATACTATTTGCACAGCCATTTAAAAAACTACAGTAAAGTTAGACATCACTGCATTTAGTGAGGTATCTGAGTACAAGACACTGAATATGTGTTTCACATGTTTACTGCATTTGCTCTTTGCAATTCAAATTTATTCACAGCCTTGTGCAAAAGAATAAACACACTTTTATTTACAACAAACAAAACTTCCTTTGGGTAGAGCTGTGCACAACTGTGAGCAATATTGCAGTGCATATTGGAACTGAACCTACAACATACACACTGTAGTTCTGTAAATCATTCATCAAATTGTTCAATTTAGAAGACATTTACAGGGGAAAAAAAGATTTCAAATCTTTTATAAAATTAGCTTGACAGATTTTGACAACTAGTTCAACATTTCTGTATGTAATGACTCAAGTGATGAAATGAGGACTATTAGTTTTATATGGATTGACTATTCAGCATTCACAAGTTTAGTTCATTTTGACTGACATGACATGAGCAAATGATAATGTTATAAAACAGCAGAGTTGTATGAAAGCAGTTGATGCATGTCCAAAAGCATTTGCAATTTGTCGGAAGGAATGAGAAACTGCTACTATGATGTGCACAAATGACTAGTTGTTTTGAGAAATGCATTAACTGTTGTGCAAATGTAAATAGTGTTGTGGGAAATGCACCAAAGCCACTGAGAAAAACTGTAATTTGGTCACAACTTTCTCTGTTTCAGCAAATGGAATGATTTTTGGTCACTTTATTATTTTTTTTTCAAAAGTATTTTTATTGAACATATTAGATATGATACATACAGTACAAATAGCTTTTCACTTTTTCTTTTTTTACACAACAAACAAAACCCATCGCACACATATACATTTAGGTTCTATAAAAATATATATATAATGTTGAGATAAAATACAGATAAATAATAATATTAAGTAAAACATATTTTACTCTCATATATTAGGGAAGAAAAGAAAAGTAAAATAAAATAGAAAAAAAATAAATAAATAAAAAATAACAAGGAAAGGTTCTACTCTTCTAAAATGACTGAGGAGTCAATCACATTTATTTTGCTTTTATTAAAACATATAGACTGTGGTGTGATCCCAAAAATTTCAATTATGGCCTCAGGTTCTATATAGGTATTTAATGCATCCGAGAGAAATTTAAATAGCTGCCAGAAATCCTTTAATTTTGAACAAGCCCAAAACATTTGAGATAGAGTAGCTGACTCAATATTACATTGGTCACAATTCGGCTCTATATTTGGTTTGAATTTGGCTAGTTTCACTTTTGACCAATGTAATCTATGTACTCCTTTAAACTGTATAACTGTTTTAAACAAATTGAAGATGAGTGGATATTGTCTAAAATGGATTGCCACATGTCTTCTGATAATTCTATCTCTAGCTCCACCTCCCATTTTCTTTTTAATTGTACCTGGGGTTCCAGATTGTAGGAATTAATCATAGAATATATTTTGCCAATAAGTCCCTTTGAGTATGGGTTTAGCTCAATAATAGAGTCAAGCAGGGAGAAGGGAGGCAGTGATGGATAATGACTCGTTGAGGAGGACACAAAACTTCACAGCTGGAAGTATCTAAAGAAGTGAAAATTTGGAAGGTGACATTATTTTGAGAAAATGCTTTGAAATCTTTCAAAAACTCTACACTGTCAGCAGATGGACTACCCTTTCGTTATGTTCATAGCTATTTATTTGCTCCATTGACTTTTATTATAATGACATTTTTGGATTGCAAAGCCATAACAGGCCATATTATTAGGTATTCTTGATTGTTGGTGATTTTCCCTATTGGGAAGAGGTCAAATTGTCATTTTTACTGTTGGTTATCAGCTGCCGTGCAAAAGAAAGAGAAAGAGAAAAAGGGAGGGAGAAAGAGACCTTTGCGCATGTCTGAGAATATCAAAATAAGCGCTTCAGCTCTCAGAACACAGTAAACATAGTGTATTTAGTGCATTTATGCACACATACTATAATTTGCAGTTATATTCCATTTAACTCTATATAAAAGCCAGATTTTTTTTTGCCCAGGCCTATCTAAAGGGTTAATGCTGCCAACTGATGACCAACACATTTTACCTCTTCCCAAAAAAGAAAACCACCAACAATCCAGATTGCATAATAATATGGTGCCATGGCTTTGCAATCAAAACTTGTAACTAGAATGGAATTCAATGGGGCAAACACAGCCATCGACAGTAAATGAGAGAGAATGATGCTGCACAAAAAACTAAAAATGCTTCAAAGCCAATGTTGTTACTCATTTTTCACATCTTAAAGACGGTAAAAATACAACTGGGATTAACGACAAGACCTTTAGGTATTTTTAGTGTAAGAACAACAAATAATACCTTAATTTCTAGTTGATCATTTGGAAAAGTGGCAGAAGGTCGATTTTTCAGATGAATCATCTGTTGACCTGCTTCCCAATCATCCCAAATACTGCAGAACATGGGCACCTGCAGGATTTTATTCCAAGGTATGCACAAATCCAGCACCGCCTCACCTCCTTCCCCCAATCATACCAATAAACACTGACACTTACTGTCAAAGGCTAGATTATTTAAGGGCATTCCTTACGACATAATTCGTTTCCTTTTTAATTTTAATATTTCGTTGAAATCTAAATGTAATTAAAGCACAACAGCACCAAGGAAAAATCAGATGCTCTTTTTAAAACGAATTTCTTATATAGTTTGTCTCTTTGTTTATATATTTTTGTCGGTCAGTTATCTTCTAGATAAAATAGAAGAACGAATAACATTTGAGGTGAAGTGCTTTAAAACAAATTCTCTATGCTTCCACAATGCCTGCATTGTCAAATAAAATAATAATCTAGCCTAAATAAAATTAAAGTGAAATATTCAGTTTCAGAGCAGCTATATTAAACTGTTTTCCTTGTTGCACCATTACAATTTAATTCATTTAATCAAATAATTGGAATGAGCTGGACAGGCATTTACAATATTCGCAACAGCACTGAACATGTTCCCACATTACCTCAGTGGAACAAACTAAGTTCGAAGGGTAAGAAAATCAGAAACTCGTTGTGAGAGTGGAGATGTCTGCTTATTTATGCCAGTCTGTCAGATAAAATTGTTTAAAACACCTTGAATGGTAGCCGTTCCATGCGAGGAGGCTGCGCAGCATCTGATCTGTCTGATGAAAGAGACAGTTTCCCCGGCTCAGGTGCTGATGAGACTGCGGTCTCCACTCCGTGTGGGGGATCAGTTGTCTCAGTAGTTTTAGGCCTTTTGGCAAATGTCTTAATTAAGTTTATCTGTTTTAAAGAGCATTTACTCTTTTTGAACCTTGTTTTAAACAATAGCTATCTGAATTGTAATTGTTAGTGTGCAGAAAAACCATCTCCCACCATGCAAGTTCATACACGCTTTAAAACGCACAAACGCACACCTTTATTTGTTGTCATTCTTTCTTGTTTTGTCAATATATCAGAGTGTATACTGTTTAATAATCTATTTAAATTATGTAATAAATAAATAAATAAATTAATTAAAAAGCGGCATTAATTCCCACCCTCTCATGGTAGGTACGCACAGTGCATACTGCCATATGGCTGCAGGCGCCACTGCTGCAGAAGACCTACTGGGAGGGCAAATTCTTCAGCAGGTGACGCTCCTTCTCATACTTCAGCCTCAAAGTTCCTGAATGCAAAGAAGGTCAAATTGCTCCAGTATTGGCCAGCCCAGTCACCAGATATGAACATTCTTGAGCATGTCTGGGGTAAGATGAAGGAGGCATTGAGGATGAATCGAAAGAATCTTGATAACCTCTGGATAATTCAAAATCAAGGCATCATCATATTTTATTTTGGTAAAATAAGCGTGATCTAGAGGCCTTTGCCTTTCATATAAGCCACTTCTGATACCAACTAAAAGTCAAGTTATTATTTGTTGTTCCTAAAACTTGAATAGGCGACAAGACTTTTGTCAGGTAGTGTATATCCAGTCAACAATTCCTCATTGAAATCATGAAATTGGCAAATAAGGAGTCAAAATCCTGGGTTTTTAAAAAACATTTAGTAGTTTTGATCAGAACTGAGGTTGGCTAACAGATTTATGCAACTTTTTTTTATATTTATCTCATCATTTTTTAAATGTTATTCTTTACAGAAGTTTAATTCAGTGGCTGATTTTATCCCAAACATAAAATCCATTTACACACACTCAAGTGGTTCTAAACTTTTATGAATTTCTTTCTTCTGTTGGATGCAAAAGAAGATAGAATTTGATAGATTTGATAAAATGTTGGGGGGAAAAGCAACAGGAACAAAAAAACACTATGGAAATCAATAGCTGTTTTTCCCAAGATTTTTCAGCAAACCTTTTTTTTGTGTTCAACAGAAGGAAGAAGCCTAAACAAATTTGAAAAAAGCGGAGAATGAGTAAATGATTGCAGAATATTAATTTCTGGGTGAACTGTACCTTCAAGCTTAGCCAAGGGAATGTTAGCAGAAACACAAAGAAGACAAACAAATAAAGTCTCTACATAATTCCCATGTTTTATTTATATTGTTGCATGGTTAAAAAATAGCTTGGGAAAATAATAACTGGACAAAAAATGTTTACAGCACGGTGGCTCAGTGGTTAGCACTGTCGCCTCACAGCAGGAAGGTCACTGGTTCAAGTTTTGGCGTAGGTTTCCCCCACAGTTCAAAGACATGCGCTATAGGTGAACTGGAGTGTGTATGTGATTGTGAGAGTGTATGGGTATTTCCTAGTACTGGGTTGCGGCTGGAAGGTCATCCTTGGCGTAAAACATATGCTGGAATAGTTGGCAGTTCATTCCACTGTGGTGACCTCTGAAATAGAGACTAAGCTGAAGAAAAATGAATATGTGATATGATGAATAGTTTGATCATTTAATTAGCTGTTTTCTGTAAATAAATACAGGATCAGCGATGTTGTTTCAAAAAGATAATGAGAATTGTTTTTATGTTCTGCAAACCAATGAGTCTAGTGAGTGTTTATTGAGCAGCTCCCAAAATTAATCCTGTGAATGTTTCACGTTATAGATTTATTAAATCACATTCTGTACAGATACAACGTCAAGGCTACAAAAAAAAAAAAAAGATTAAACCTGAACTACACAGAATATACACAGGGTTCAGATCAATTATCTCCAGTTAACTGTATCATATTATAAACTGTAGTTTTCTGAGTCTCACTACATGCAGAGCATGTCACGATGTCCATATACAACATAATTATGGACTCTCATGTTTATCTGGAGGTTTGAGATGCTACACTTGAGGCATATTTGGGACTTCGTCCTTTACTTTTTTATTCTCAAGTGCTCAAAAAACACCTGGAGTCTTCCTACTCATATATAGTAGTCAACATTTGAAGTGGATCGTCACTTTTTATTAAAAGAACACTTTTATAGGCTTATTTTACACTTGTGTCTTGTGGGAGCTCTTTTAGCTTAGCTTAGCTTAGCATAAATCATTAAATCGCATTAAATCATTAGCATCTCACTAAAAAAAAAAATAAAAAAAAAAGAATTTTTAGGATTTTTTTTATTTAAAGGTAATCTTTTTCTGTAGTTAAATTCTGTACTAAAAATGACCGAAAATGAATGTTGGTTTTTTATTGGTTAGTTGCTAATATCATGGTGCAGCCATGGTTCAGCAGCAAAGTCACTTGATAATTGGGTCAGAATTAGATTAAAGTTTCTAGAAATATCAGCCTAGAAAATAGCCACTTTTAATTTTCTATCGGTCTTAGTACAAGTCAGTTGAAGTCAGAATTATTAGCTCCCCTGTTTATTTTCCCCTGTTTATTTCTGTTTAATGGAACGAATATTTTTTTAACACGTTTCTAAACATAATAGTTTTAATAACTCATTTCTAATAACTGATTTATTTTAATCTTTGCCATGATGACAGTAAATAACATTTGACTAGATATTTTTCAAGACACTTTTACACAGCTTAAAGTGACATTTAGAGGCTTAACTAGGTTAGTTAGGTTAACTAGGCAGGTTAGGGTAATTAGGCAAGTTATTGTATAACAATGGTTTGTTCTGTAGACTATCGAAAAAATATTAGCTTAAAGGGGCTAATAATTTTGAAATGGATTAAAAAAAAATTAAAACTGCTTTTATTCTAGCCTAAATAAAGCAAATAAGACTTTCTTCAGAAGAAAAACATATCAGACATACTGTGAAAATGTCCTTGCTCTGTTAAACATAATTTGGGAAATATTTAAAAAAGAAAAAAAAAATTCAAAGGGGGGCTAATAAGTATGACTTCAACTGTACATGATGTAACTAAAGCTTAAAATAGAAAACTATCAAACTTTTTAAATCGTTTTTAATTGCAAAATGCTAATGGTCTAATCCAATTCAATGATTTATGCTAAGCTAAGCTAAAATTGCTCCCTTCAGATTGGCTAAATGGATTCAAAAATGGTAAAACTCAATTGTTTAACTCTAGGGAAGTTGTAAAATGAGCCTATTTCCAAAACAAATCAGAGTGTTCCTTTAAAATTGTCCTAAAACTATTTAACAACACCCATTCTAGTCTTAGTACTTGATTTAGTCCTAATTTTTCCCTACCAAAAAACCTAATGTACTTTCAAGCATTCATAAATCAGACTTTGATGTGTGTTTTGTTTTGACAAACCGGTTGATGGTGTGCTGTGGTTTTAGCTAACCGGTAATGCAGGATCAGACATGTGTTTCTGAGGGTCTTCTGAATGCGATGAAGTGTCCAGTTTTCCAGGTAATGAGGGAAAGCGGAGGGACATGCAGAGCCGCGGAGCCTCCATCAGAGCGGGCTGAAGTGCTGGGCTTGAAACACTGGTAGTTTCAGGTACGCAGTCGTCTGACACAGCTCCCATGTGAACTCCACTGGACAGAGAACCCTGGGAATTTGACTTGAACATGGATTCAGGCTGGGCTGAACTCTGAAAATAGTGTAAATCAGATAATTTGGTTTACTGTTTGTTTTAGCATCAAAATCTCCAGAATGCTCCACACATACAAACTTCTAATTGTTTTAAAGGGATAGTTCACCCAAAACTGAAAATTCTGTCATCATTTATTCACCCTTTACTTGATTAAATGAGTTTCTTCTGTTAAATACAAAAGAAGATATTTTGAAGAGAGCTGGAAACCTGTAACCATTGACCTCCATATTATTATTTGTTTTTCCTACTAGTATGGAAGTCAATTCTTTCCCACTATGGAAGTCAAGATTCTTCTTTGGCTCTCGGCAAAGGCGGTTGCATTTTTTCCTCTCCCTCCATTATCTCTCCTGGTTAATCTTGTCTTGTCTTATTTTATCTCTGAGGCTCTCTTTGCCCTGCTCTCCAAACAAATAAGGAAATCTGGATTTGATCAACTGGTCTCTGAACACAATTGACACCATCTTCTTGATGAAAAAGTCTGGGTTTGGGGGAACCCAACTGTCCTGCGGGAACACTTGCTGCTGGATACATGATGGACGGGTGGGAGAAGTGGCGGGTCATGTGCCTGGCCACTCTGTCCCTGGAGGTTATTGAAGATATGTATCTTTTCGGAACTTTGATAACAGGGTTTCTGCTTATGGGCTTATGCGTGGCCCTGGGGTATCGATGATTGATAAAATCGGTCAGCGTGGCTCAAACATAAGCCACAGCCATATCACCGCACTCCAAGACTGGTTACTCACTGAAGCTAAGCAGGGATGAGCCTGGTCAATACCTGGATGGGAGACCACATGGGAAAACTAGGCTGCTGCTGGAAGTGGTATTAGTGAGGCCAACAGGGGGCCTGTGGTCTGTGTGAGTCCTAATGCCCCAGTAAAGTAAAGTGAAGGGGACACTATACTGTCAGTGAGCGCTATCTTTCAGATGAGACGTTAAACAGAGTTATTGACTCTGTGGTTTTAAAAAATCCCATGAAGAGGAAAAAAGACAAAAGAAGATATTTTGGCAAAAACAGCCATTAACTTCCATATTTTTTTTCAATGGTCCTACTTTAGATCTCAATGGGTGCTTTTTTCTTAACATTCTTTAAAATATCTTCTTTTGTGTTCAACAGAAGAAATTCATTTAGAATCAATTGATCAATTGAATCAAAGTTTAGAATCAATTGAGTGAGTAAATGGTGAGGAAATTTTTGTTATTGGCTGAACTTTCCCTTTAAAAACACACAAAATATTTTTTTATCTCATAACATTATATTATCTGTGATTAGTTTTTAAAAATACACTTTTGAAGTACACTTTAAGTGCATAATCAATACTGTTAAGGGCACTGAGACCTTATTTACTGTTATCATTGTCACCTGAATGGCAGTGTTTGTGTCCAGCTGAATGTTTGGGATTGGGTAGAGGCTGTGAAGCACCGGTGTGTTGTTTCTGTACAGGGCCGTGGGGTCAGGAGGGTGTCTGTCAGGTAAAACTGTGCTGTATGCTGGAGGAACAGGAGCCATCTGTCGCTGGAGAAGCTGAAGGATCACATTGATGTCTGCAGTCATTCTCGTCTCCAGCCTGGGGAAAAATGTATTGTTTTCAGGCCACAAAACAGCTACAAAAAATCTCTTACCCCAAAAATTTAATTTTCAGTAGGGTATATTAAATAATCTGATGGGTATTTTAAGCTGAAACTTTACAGACACATTCTGGAGACACCAAAGACTTATCTTACATCTTGTAAAAGTGGTAAAATAGGAGGCCTATATTAATCAAATGACATATTAGATGAACATTATGGAATTTATTTAGGAAATGTGTTTCCATTGTAGTTCGTGCATTGTTTCTTATCATATAAAAAAGTTTATCTTACTGTTATAAGCGTAAGTTTTTATGCACATTCTTAGAATGTATGCCCATCTTGGCATTTCTATTAAGCATTTTTTTAAATAAAATATTCCAAAACAAAATAATAACTTAGACTCGTCATAGCATTTATATACTGCTATTCTTGTTCTTCCTAATTTCAACAACAAAAATCAGCTACAGTGTTTGAATTCAATGGCAGCCAATGAAAACTATAGACTGGCCTAAAGTGCATGCGGAAAGTATTCACAGCGCTTCACTTTTTCCACAAATTTTTTTGTTACAGCCTTATTTCGAAATGGATTAAATTAATTTATTTCCTCAAAATTCTACACACAACACCCCATAATGCCAATGTAAAAAAAGATTTTTTGAAATTGTTGCAAATTTATTAAAATAAAAAAGCTGAAAAATCACAAAAGTATTCACAGCCGTGGAGCTCTATATTGAGCTCAGGTACATTCTGTTTCAACTGATCATTCTTGAGAAGTTTCAGCAGCTTAATTGGAGTTTACCTGAGGTAAATTCAGTTGATTGGACATGATTTGAAAAGGCCACCCTATATGGCAGTGCATGTCAAAGCACAAACCAAGCATGAAGACAAAGGAATTGTCTGTAGACCTCCGAGACAGGATTGTCTCGAGGCACAAGGCTGGGGAAGGTTACAGAAAAATTTCTGCTGCTCTGAACTTTCCAATAAGCACAGTGGCCTCCATCCTCTGTAAGTGGAAGATGTTTGGAACCACCAGGACTCATTCTAGAGCCGGCTGACCATCTAAGCTGAGTGATCGGGGAGAAGGGCCTTAGTTAGGGAGGTGATCAATAACCTGACGGTCACTCTGTCTGAGCTCCAGCATTTTTCTGTGGAAAGAGAAGAACTTTACAGAAGGAGAACTATCTGTGCAGCAATTCACCAATCAGGCCTGTATGGTAGAGTGGCCAGACAGAAGCCTGTATATCGTCGCTTCCCATCCTACCTGATAGAGCTTGAGAGGTACTGCAAAGAGGAATGAGCAATATTCCCAAAGACAGGTGTGCCAAGCTTGTGGCATCATATTCAAAAAGACTTGAGGCTGTAATTGCTGCCAAAGGTCCATCAACAAAGTATTGAGCAAAGGCTGTGAATACTAACGTACGTGTGATTTTTCAGGTTTTTTATTTTTAATAAATTTACACCAATTTCAAAAAATCTTTTATTGCATTGTCATTATGGGGTATTGTTTGTAGAATTTTGAGGAAATAAAAGGAATTGAATCCATTTTAGAATAAGGCTGTAACATAAAAAAATGTGGAAAAAGTGAAACGCTATGAATACTTTCCTTATGCACTGTATGCTGATTTGAAACGAATCAAGGTAATTAGATCAGTTATGGAAGTGGAAAAGGTCTTGTTTGCAGAATTTATTTATCTGTTAGATCTTTACTTGGATCAATAAATATTTTCAGACTTTGTGCATTGACAAACAGCTATGTTACACTGTGTGAAAGGTAATGGGCTGATAAAAATGACCTGTCACTTTTGACTTTACTCATTGTTTCTAGAAGATACATCACACACCTGTTGAGCTGACTCTGCAGGACCTCCAGTCTGGACTCCACTTCACCGGGTTGATGATCTGCAAAGATCTGCGGAGTGAATGAGGTCTGGATAGATGGAGGTCGCATAGGCTGATCACTGAAATGAGCTGTGTGGGGGTCAGGCCAGTAATGGTACAGTCCAGATGGAGGACGAGCTTGTGTTAGAAGTAGATATACCATATTAATAATAATAATAATAATAATAATAATTCTTAAAACGTCTAATCCAAAAATGCTAATTATTATTAGACATGCCATGTGCTATCTGGTTTGAGGTTAGCCTCTTAAACCAAAGCACAATGTCAATTTAAGTGGTTTAAAAAGTTTAACAATATGTTAATCAATAATTAGAATCCATAAAATGTTTATATTTATATAATATTCAAATTAAATGAAATAGAATAACAATAGTGTATGTGACTCTTACTATTCAAACTAAATCTCTGTGCAGTGCAGAAATAGACCCAAGTGTCATTAGAAAGTGGAATTAATGTGCTTTATTTACAATTGCATAAATAACACTAAGACTTTTTACAAAACTGCATTTTAATTCAGTATTAGATATAAAATTATTTGTAAAATTTTACTAATCAAAAGGTAGCACAAATATCAAAGTAAAAGCACCCAGTAGGTGACAGCACTGTGAACAAACCATTGATAGATCAGTAAATAGTGAATGATAAAACTGATTGCATTTATAGATGACATACTTACTAGGTAATATGAGAAGATTTAATAAAGAATTGTACTTGTGCTGAAACATTTACATATAATTGATAACAAAAATGTATATATTTATGTTCATAGCGGCATCAAAGTAAAAATAAATTCATTATTTAGGAAATAAACTGAATTAATAAGTGAAAATGTTGCAAATATATACTTTTCTTAATAAACAATAGGCAACCCAAGCTCATTCTGAAAATGTAGTCCTATGGACGTTTCTAAAGACCACAAAATACATCCCAGGAGGTACGTATTTTTGCATTTTTTTTTTCGCGAATGCATAAGAGGCCACTGTGTGCACTTTTTCAGATCTCAAATTTCTCTCGCAAGTGCCGTTCGCGCCCACTGTTCTTTTGTAAACCCACTAGAGGCCGCTGTTGATTGACTGTCTGTCTGACTGGCTGGCCGACCGACCAACTGACTGATCCACCCTCCTCCTTCCCTAAACCCAACCAATTTTATCGATTGACCTGCCCACCCACTTGCTCCCCTAAACCCAACCAACGATTTACAAAAGTCGTCCAGAAAATGAAAAGTCCTTGTTTTCGGATTTTACCACATTCTCACCCTGTTATTCACTTGTTCATTTTATTTTTTGGATTCTGTTTTTGTCTTACCAGATTTCTGGAACCACTCTTCCCCAGACTCGAACCCCGTCGTTGTCGTGGTCATCTCCTCTCTGCATCTCAAGTCCGCCGATGTACACATCAAGCTAATTGGAAAAACTGCTTGCAGCGGGAAAGCCCTCTACACGGAGGTAAGCAGTCAGCTGGTAAGCGCAAAAAGGAATGGCGTCATACCACTCCGTAGTGTTCGTTTAAAAAATGAAATGCAGCCATACGTACCCCAAGTACATAATTTGCGGCCTCCAGAAACGTCAATGGGACTACGTTTTCAGAATGAGCCTGTGTTGACAATAGCTTACTCCTATTCTTAGTAACTTAAACATAATGATTTTCGGAAAGCATTTCAACATTGAAAGAGAAACATTTGGACACATGCCCAGTTTACAATTTACAGTTATAAATTTTCCCGAGAAGTATGCCACTCATTCAAAGCTAAAACGGAACTACCAATACACTGCATTCCAGAAAGGCGGAAGTGAAATGATGTCATTGTGAAAGGGGTCTATTACGATTCCGGGGGTCACGATTTGATTCCAAAATAATTCTTAACTTACATTTTTCCTATTTCATCTGCTGTATATTTTATTACATCCATATATTTTAAACAGAATTGGAGTTTCTAAACTTTTGTTTATTAATTGAAATCTCTTTATGACAGTACTGTCATCTTTTAAAGCAATTATTTTATTAAAGAATCATTCAGAATGAACCAGCTCTGAATGTAAAAAAGCCAATAACAAAGATCAATTATGAAAATCAAACATATTTCATATATAAATCATATTCATTATCTTTTAAACAAAGAAGAGAGTGTGTCAATTTTTTATTTGTTTATGACAAGGTTTCGCTTTCGGTTGTGTCAAGAATGTGGCCACACATCAGATCAGAAGCACTGCGCCTGTTATTATCCATCTGTCCAAATTAAGTGAATTCTGTATGTGTTCCTATTAGAGACATAACGAATCACAACCCATGGCTTGGAATGTACGTGACCCGCGGATTAATAACTTTTTTTACTCGTAGATTAATCCTATATTTGTAACGATCACAGAGAGATCGCCTCCTGCATCATTCAAATCTCAAATAGCATGAATGACAGCATTTTGGCTTCCCTGTAAACAATAATGATGACAGTAGAAGTTGTGGTGGCACCTAAATGCTTTTTTAGACTGTTTTCGATGTTTTAACTGTTAATCGATTCAGAATTGTTGGAAAAAAATTGCAATGCATTGATTTTTTTTCTCTCACCCTTACTAAGTACTGTATACTGACCCAAGTGGTCCATTTCCACACCGATCTCTCTGCTGCCCCCGGAGGCGCTGGGTGGAATGAGTCTGCCAGCAGGAGAAGGGTAGTCCAGATGGTCTGTGTCAGAGGTGCACAGCTCACAGTGGCTGAGGTTTTCACTGGACTGCAGAGTAGAGCAGCTGCACAGATCCTCCCAGTGCATGTGAGCAGCTGCAGGACGATGATGATGATGAAGACCCAGAGCAGAACACAGCAGAGACGAGTCATTCTGGTCCATGCCATCTGCAGTACCAAAAAAAAAGTTACAGAATACTGTACTATATTTTTATTCATACACAATTTTTTTCAAAGGGCACCTATTTTACCCCTTTTACAAGATTTAAGATAAGCCTTTGGTGTCTCCAGATTGCGTCTTTAAAGTTTCAGCTCAAAATACCCATTAGATTATTTATTATGTAATGCAGAATCTGCTCATTTTGGTGTCTGAGGACTATGTAGCTGTTTTTGTAGCCTGTGGCTTTAAATCCAAATGAGCTGCTTCTCCCCGCCCACCACTTTGACATCCATGTCTGCTTCTCCTTCGTTACGTCAGATAAACAGCCGTCAGTGACAGAGACAGACACGGAGGAAGCTAAAGTAAGGTCACTAGTCAAAAATACCAAGTAAGTTTATTTGATGTATTTGTGGTTGTTTATTCAAGCCTTTCTGAAATGATGAGTCACACACAAATGCCTTTTGCAGTACACACACACACACACACACGCACACACACACACACACACACACACACACACACACATATATGCACATTTATTGACACCATGCGGCTGTGGTGATTATAGCGGTTAAGAATTACATAGAGATTTTACTTTCTTCATTGCAAATATGCCGTGTTTTAAAACATTTTAAACTTTATTAATAATTAATAATTTTAAAATTAATTATTGAGGTGCAGCTGATCACAGAGAGTTGTAACATGTTTTAATCCTATTTTTTTTTTTGCAAAAAATTTTCTGTGAACATGTGTATAATGTTATATGAAGACATGGCACCTATGTCCACAATAGACAATAGTGTATACTGTTTCACAAATATGGCAATCGAGACGTTATTTCAGAATCGCAATATACGTAATAGACTGAACAGTTTTCTATCAGTCATCATAGATGGTCCGTCATTATTCATCTGACAGAGTCAATATAGCAGATACTCATTTGCTGGCTTTGTTGAAACATTTTTCAGAGATATATAAACGATCTAAATTGGACAGGTTTAATTTATATAATGAAATTATTATAATGAAGGAGATAATAGCAAGTTAGCTTGTATAGGCAATAATACATCTTTATATGTAATAAAAAAATCTTTTTACATTTAATAAATGTGTAACACTATATTAATATTTTACTCCAGCGATTGAAAAGTACTGATTTGCTTAATTTTCCCACATTAAATACTATAATAATTTATAGTACTTAATATATTGGTTTTGAACCATAAAGTACTTGCAATTTGTGGTAATTATAGTTGCAACAAATATAGTAGTATAAACAAATGAACTTTTAAAATATTTGGCTGGGGCCAAATTTATATAAACATATATTGATGACGAGGTCTGAGAAGACATTAATAACATTAACATCAGTTTTAACCCTATATAGTTTGCCCCTGCCTATGTGGCCTGGATTTTGTCTGCGGGTCTGCAGCTGGATATTATTGCTTTTATAACGGATGTCTGTTATGTCCGTAGAGATGACTCGAAATGCTATAGAACTTATATACTTTATTGGTGTCCTTCCTTTTTCTTCTCCTTCTACACTCTCCTTCTACGCTCTCTTTAATTATTATTTGTATAAATGAACACATTAGTCTTATTAACTCAAGGTAATGATTAACTAACTATGCAACATTTCCCCTTCCCTCCCGTTGAACTAGGTGTGAAAGGATGTTAAGTAGTCTTGGAAACGAGCAGCCTGAATGTGTTATCCAACAGGCCTGTCCTGCATTTTTGTAGCTGGTGGTAGGGATGTAGCTTGCAGAGTCACTGCATGCTGTGCCAGGGGCAGAGAAAATGAAGAACTGAGCAGGGAGCGAGGGAGCTCCTCGGTGTAAACTGCACTAGAAGGGCACAGTACCTTCTTAAGTCTACTGGCATGCCACCAAGAACCATCTGTTAGCTTGAATGTGGCTGGACCCAACTGCTTTTGTACCTGCTGTGGCTGTGACCGGAAAGTATGTAGTTTGTTTTTCCGGTGTGGCCTTTGAACCCGCACCCAGTCCATTGGAGAAATCCTGGGAACGTAGGCCTTTTTTTTGCACTAAATCTGCTCTGTGCTTTGAGCTGTTGTTTGGGTACTCTGGCTTTTACCGCAGAGTTTCCACTGTGAGAAGCGGGAGGGCAAAGCCTATGCAAGGGTAACTCTAGCTCTCGCCCCAGCATAAGTTTTGCTGGTGACACCCCAGTACTGGCATGCTGAGCTGCTCTGTAGTGTAACAGAGTCTGAGACAAGGCTTCATTGAAAGAGCATCCTTGTGCCAAGTGAGCTCTCAGACCATTTTTTAAAGATTGATTAAATCTCCCTACACCCCCATTTGACTGTGGATGATAGTAAGATGTTCGGATGTGTCTAATAACTTTGGTATCACTCCCATGGTTGATTTGGCCAAGCCACAGACCCCAGCGGTGGTGGAATTGGGGGGCCTGTTTTCCCACTCACAAGACATGGAACACAGTCCCGAACGAGCTGTTCGATTTCCTTATCCAGTCCTGGCCACCATACAAGATCCCTACAGCGCTGCTTTAGTTTAACAATGCAAGGTGGCCCTCATGTCATAGCCAGCACTCGTCCTCTGAGTTTGACGGGGATGATGGCACAGTGTCCACGAGCTAAGCATGTGTTGTTCCAGCATGACAGCTCATGTTTAACTCTGGCATACGGCTGTATATCTGTCAGAACTTGAGCTGGCCAACCATTTAAGACATACAGACAGCAGATAATGTAGAATCAGCAGCAGATTCCTCTGTGAGTTCCTCCAAGGACACAAAAGTTGTCAGGAAAGCATGCACAAGTTGAATGAAGACATTGTCTTCTGCCACCTGACAGATGATAAAAGGTCTTGACACAGAACGGGACAACAAATCCGCCACCACATTCTCTTTGTCTGAGGTTTATTGTACTGTAAAGTCATACTGCTGGAGGCAGTCAGTCCAGCGGTACATGCGCAGTGGTTTGTGACCAGACCCAGATGGAGACATATGTGCACTAAGGGCTTAGTAGTCGATTCGAAGGGTGAATTTTCTGCCATACAAATAGGCATGCCAGCGCTCACAGGCCCATACACAAGCCAAAGCCTCCTTCTCCCCAATTGAGTACTTTTGTTCAGTACTACTGCAAAAGAAACAAAAGCCACCGGCCGTTCAATGCCATTCTGGAGTTGTGAAAGAACAGCCCCGGCAGCGGTTGCGGAAGCATCACAAGTGACTAGTGTGGGGCAGTCAAGAATGAAGTGTGCTAGGACAGGGGGGCTGGTCAACAGTTTGTTGAGTGTGCGCACTGCGTCAGAACAAGCTGCAGACCAGGTCCATGTAGCATCCTTTTTTAGCAGCTGGCGGAGAGGGTATGTGATCGTTGAATACTGAGGTAAGACGCGCATATAGTATGTTGTCATCCCCAGAAACGAAGCTTCTGCAGCAGATGAAGGCTCTGGCACCTAAAGAATAGCCTCGATATTGGAGTGCAATGGTGAGAGGCCCTTGGCTGAGACATGAAAGCCAACAAAGTCAACCTCTGGTACTGCAAATAAACACTTTTCTATGTTAAGTGTTAACTTATGCTGACTGAGTGCGGCAAAAGTAGCCTTTAAGCGCTGTTCATGTATCACTGCATTCGGGGCATGGACAATGATGTCATCAAGGTAGATGGCAGTGCCGGGAACACCAGCTAGTATGGTGGACATGAATTTTTGAAAGCAACTTGGGGCCGAACTGAGTCCGAATGGCTTTCTTGTATAACGAAATACACCAGCGTGTGTAACGAATGCAGTTAAATGTCTGCTATCTAGGTGAAGGGGAACCTGAAGATAGCCTTGATGGAGGTCGAGTTTGGAAAAAATCGTCGAGCCATGAAAATGTGTTGTTAGCTCTTCAATTGATAGCAGAGGATAGCGATCCGGGATTACTGCTTTGTTGACAGATCGTAAGTCCACGCAGATTTTTTTGCCACCGTCAAATTAGACACCCATGGAGAGGCATCAACAGGCTCAATGATCCCCTCTGCCTGCAATTTGACAAGTTCTGCTGTGACTTCCTCATGCAAGGCCAGTGGAATGCGGTGAAGTGGCTGTATGATTGGTTTAACTGTGTGGTCCAAGAGAGGCTGGTGAGCAAATGCAGATAAGCACCCAAGGCCATCAAACAGCGTTTTCCATTCTTGTTGCCAGGGACAGCTGACAGTCAGAATTTGAGCCCCCTCGTTGTCCAGTAAGGAAAAATCCAAGCTCAAAAACAGGTCCAGTCCAAGGATATTGCCAGTCCAAGGAAATGGGAAGTTGGGTAGGGCCTTATTTCCCAACTGGACAGGTGCATGTATGAGACCAATGACGTCAATTGCAGAACTAACATATCCAAACAGATTAAGAGAAGGTGGCTGAAGTGGCAAGTGTGGCAGGAAACATTCATAAGTGGCCATATTTAGTAGAGAGACTTTGGCTCCTGTGTCCAGGAGCAGAGGGATACAGGATTCAGCTATATTAACAGCACAGATAGAGAAACCAGCTGAATTTGCATTTATTAAGTGGATAATGGCAGGGAATGCAGCATTAGTTTGTGAATTCCATTGTGTGGGAGACTGAACTGGGGCAGAACAGCAACATTTTGCAAAGTGGTTTAGCTTCTGACATCGTCTGCATGTTTGTCCCTGTGCAGGGCAGACCGGGGCCCGTGATGAGTGTTTATTAGAATCACAATTTCCACATCGCCGCTGAAATTGAGTTTGTGGATATTGTATGTCTGCACTTGATGCTACATCTGCCTCTGTGCCTTTGTGTGCATTCTTGTATAAATCCATCGCTGTCTATACTAGCGTCACGTCATGTATTTAATTTAGCAGCACACTGTGCAGCAGACTCAATTTGTGAGGCCAGAATTAAATCTTTCTCTAAAGTGAGATTATTATCTTCCAACAACAACCGCTCCCTCACGAGTGTATTGTTTGTTTTTTTCGATTAGCTGATCTCGTATCATCTCCTCTGATAACGCACCAAAACCGCATGGTTTAACCAGCCCCCTCAAGTCTGCAACATATTGAGCAATCGACTCACCGGCACGCTGACTGCGCTGACGGAACTGCAGCCGTTTCAGCAAAAGACTTTGTTTCCTTTCAAAATGTCGATCCAACAGTGTAATCGCAGCAGCGTAATCGTCGGCATCTCCGAGGGGGCGAAAAACACACTGTCCTTCGGCACCGAGGCAGTGGAGGAGTATGGCCATTTTCCACTTCGTCGGGACGCCATTGAGGCCCATTGCTAAAAGCTTTGTTTCGAAAGCTGTTTTCCACTGTTCCCATGGGACTGTAGGCTCGCCGGGATGGGGCAGAAAAGGGCTCGGGGGAGTTAGTGACAGCGTGGGTAATTCCTCAGCTATCCTTGTCACCAATTGTTATGTCCATAGAGATGACTCGAAATGCCATAGAACTTGTATACTTTATTGGTGTCCTTCCTTTTTCTGCTCCCTCTACACTCACACTCCCCAAACCTCGTGATCCTGTCTAGCATTCACGTTATCACACATTTTCCGAACACTTAAAGTGACCTGCTCTCTTTAATTATTATTTGTATAAATGAACACATTACTCTTATTAACTCAAGGTAATGATTAACTAACTATGCAACAATGTCTTCAGTGGAGTGCGTTTCCTGCACTCCAACACTGTTTCCTTATCCACGAATGTAAAGGATCAACAGAGAAAGAGAAAGTAAAGAGACCGAATGGATGAGGCTAGTTCTTTATCCTTACTGCAGATGGTCTGTTTAACTGTTTTCTCGTATGTGAAGCACATACAAAGTCCACCATAAAAATAGCAAATGCACCATAGCGCGACACAACTGACTCTTAAAGGGAATGGGAGATGAGACTCTGATTGGTTTAATGCACGTTATGCTCAAAACACACCCATAACACATTAAGAGAATAAGCACAACCCTGTTAGACCATGCGCAGGGCACAAACCGTATTTTTCTATCCTTAAAATTGCTAAAGTGGATTCGGACACACCCTTAATGCTTTTACGCCATGCGCTTTAGACTTTGCGCCTAGATAATTAAAATAGAGCCCTAAGTTTGACTTCAAGTAAAATGATGTACTTTAAAAATTAACTTCTCAAAACCTTTCAAAATGAAGTCTTAATGAGTGTCTAAAGAGCTGTTTTTGTTTGTTTGTGAGTCTGATACTCACCAGGCCTGTTGCGTCTGTCTAGTGAGTTTTGACGGTGTCTTGCATGGTAGCTGCACTCCAAACTTTCACTTGGCATCATTTGTTCAACCTGATCACAGAACAGTTAAACAACGATTAGCTGTACAGAGCGTTTGTGTTCAACTGTTTCTAGTGTGTTTCTACATCTCCTACATCTCGCAGGTTAAAGGTGATTTCCAGGTTCCTCCAGAAGCTCTCTCCAAAAGTAGGGTACATATCCAGCACCTCCAGAAGGTCATCTCTTTGAATACGATGAAGGTCACAGTAGGTCAGTGCAGTTACATCAGCATTACTGTGACCAGGTTCTGCATAGAGATTTACAGGCTCGCCAAAGACGTCATTCTTTCCTGTAGGAGAAACAGGAAGCCGTTTTTATTATGTAATTCAGAAAACAATCTTGAAAAGACTAAAAGATGTCAAGCTGAGAGCTGACGATATGCTGACGATAAGCTGAGAGTTTAACTGAGCTAAACTGAACTGAACTTAAACACTACAAACTGAACTACACTGTTCCTATTTACTGTTACCTTTTTTGTGAAGCTGCTTTGACACAATCTACATTGGATAAGCGCTATACAAATAAAGGTGAATTGAATTGAATTGAATTGACCAGAATGCATGGTTACATAGTTTTAAAAGCTTAAATGTTTTTAAGTAGCTTGAAATTTGTAAGGTTTTGAATGCAAAACAGAGAGACAGATAGATAGACATGTTTAGCATATCGTCACCTTAGAATTATGAGGTTCTATCTGACATTTTTATCAAAATTGAGTTATTCACATATTCTTATTAAATGATAAGCTCTGCTTATCTCTAGCTTGTAGAGCCTCAAGCTTGGCTCTATAAGCTTCTTTCTGTCAGCCAATCAGCATCAGCTTTCTTTGTCATAGGATTGCTCCTTTGACAGTGGAAAAGACCAGAAAGAAACATAAAACCAGAGTCGACTAAATAATGCCGCACCACACAAAATTGAGAAGAAACCTGAAACTGAAAAGATGTGTGCAAATGTGATGATTTAGAAGTATTAAATTTTACATTGTTGAAAAAATTGAATATATTAAATGTGAAATATTTGTATTTGAGTATATATAGTCAGTGAAACTCATTTCCTCATTGTCTGTTTTCTTTTAAAGTCTTTAAGTTCGATATTCAGCCTTAAAGGCCAAATACTTCATGTAATTCATGGGGCCTATAATTCAATAACTTTAATTCATACAGTATAAAGCATATAATTCAAGAAATTTTACCATGTTAATTACATAAAATTAACACCTGCACTGGATAAAATATTTAGCACAGTCTTGTATGCTTAATTAGAACAGGTAAAACTATTCATCCTAAACATTAAATAAATGTTATAGAAAGCAAAATTGTAACTTTCTCAAACATTAACATATTGTTACAACACCAATTTTAATTTTAATTAAATTAATAAGCAGACTGACTGAAAAGTACGGTCTGCCAGACCTTATAACCTTGCAGCTAGCTCTCTGCAACTCTCACTATGCAGGGCTGCGCCCAGTCAGTACCTGGATGGGAGACCACATGGGAAAGCTAAGTTGCTACCTGAAGTGGTGTTAGTGAAGCCAACAGGGGGCACTCAACCTGTGGTCTGTGTGGGTCCTAACGCCACAGTATAGTGACGGGGACTCTATACTGCTGAGTCTTTCAGATGAGACGTTAAACCGAGGTCTCTGTGGTCGTTAAAAATCCCAGGATGACCTTCGAAAAGAGTAGGGGTTTAACCCCGACATCCTAGCCTCAGTCCATCATGACCTCCTAACCATCCCCATATCATAACTGGTTTAATCACTCTGTCTCCTCTCCACCAATCAGCTGGTGTGTGGTTTGAGGTCTGGTGCAATATGGCTGCCGTCGCGTCATCCAGGTGGATGCTGCACACTGGTGGTGGATGAGGAGATTCCCCCAATGTGTAAAGTGTTTTGAGTGTCCAGAAAAGCGCTATATAAATGTAAGGAATTATTATTATTATTATTATTATTATTATTATTATTAAGAGTGTTTAACACTCTTTTTAGCACAAGAATATCAAGTTTTTGCACGAATTAGCACATTGCTAGTTTAGCTTGTTTGTATTTTGAAGGAATTAGCATGTTTTAACACCCAATAGCATGATGTAACACAATGTAAAAAATTTGCTGTAGTTTAATGCAAGCTAAACATTCTCAGAACATTTAGTAACGTTCCTTAAAGGTTGTGTAAATGTTAGCATATAATGTTATTAATATAATGTTTTTACAACATTGATAGAAAAACGTTCTGAGAACATTATTATGAAAATGTTTTGAATAACGTTAATATAATCCAAAATAACTTGACAGTACATGATATTTTACTAGATATTTTTCAAGATACTAGTATTCAGCTTAAAGTGCAACATTGAAGGATTTACTAGGTTAATTAGGTAAGTTAGGGTAATTAGGCAAATCATTGTGTACCAATGGTTTGTTCTGTAGACAATCGAAAAAAATATGGCTTAAAAGGGCTAATAATGTTGACTTTAAAATAGTTTTTAGAAAAGTTAAAGCTGCTTTTATTCTTGCTGAATTTAAACAAATATAATTTTCTGCAGAAGAAAAAATATTATAGTAAATACTGTGAAAAATTCCTTGCTCTGTAAAGCATCATTTGAGAAATATTTGCAAGAGTAAATAATTCACAGGAGGGCTAATAGTTTTAACTTCAACTGTATGCAACGTCATAGGAGCATTAAGGGACCATTTATAAAGCCTAAAGATGTTAGCTGGGATGGTAATCTCACCCAGAATGGCCAGCACAATGTTATGTTGGGACACTTGAATGGAGCCACGGGAGATGAAGTGGAGGGCTCTTAGCATGTCGCCCTGATGGTAAAGAGCGTCTCCTGGCGGGGCGTGAGTGCTTCTAAAGCGTACGGCGAGCGCTCTCAGACATGCTTTACTCGCCCCACGAAACACCTTACAGTTCTGAAGCAGACTACGATTCAGATGCAGGCAAATATCAGCTTGCAAACACTCTGGAAACCCTTTCAGGACCTATAATTAGAAAATAAGAAGCATGAATAAGTTTATTACACAATTTAATCCATTATACAGTATATAACAATACACCTTTCTCGGTACGACTTACTGCGTTCATATCAATGCCATTAGTGTAAGACCAGGCGTGTTGGAAATACTCCTCAAGTCTCTGCCTCAGACCTCCGGGTATCTGATGAAAGCGGATGAATTCTTTAACCCGCAGCATCTGGGTGTGATAGCGAGTTGTTCCCGAATAAAGCCTCTGAATTATTGCTGAAACATTCCCAAATATGCTGGCATACATGAGAGCTAAGACAAAAAAAAAAACAACAGAAAAATATTTAGTGAGAAAAGAAAGCAAAGGCGAGACTGTTCCAGTTTTAATTAACACTACAACTATAAAAAAAGATAAACATTCAGGTGATTTTAGTCAAAATTACTAAAGTTTTTTTAATCACAAAATGCCATTGTCCTAAAAAATGTCAGTAAGCTCAGATCATAATTGTTAAAACACTCATCAAAGTGATGCTGAGATTTAGCCACAAACCTTCTGTAGTGAACTCATCAGATTCACTGAGGCATTACTGGAGAATGCTTTGATTTATGAACCTCCACAATATCTGTTGCTGATGATTTTTTTTAATTGTCCTGAAAATGAGACAATTTTAATTGCTAGAAAATGTTTCACTTTACCTCCAGCAGTAGACACTGCATTCTCAGAACATAATGTTTTTGGAACATTAACTTTTACACTAGACGCAGAAAGCACTGCGCTATGAAACCTATTCATTTCATTGTACTATGCAAAGGCCGGTTTGAGTGTGCTCGCCAGGGTCAAAGTTCAAAATAGCACAATATTCCTCTCTGTGGAGTATTCTAACAGTTAACAGTAAGAGCATAGTTTGAGTGCTTCAATTAAATATCTTGTCAAAATGAAGCCATCTGGATTTTTTTTATTATTATTTGTAAATGCAATGCTACATTTGTTGCAGATTTGTACTTTGACTCTTGAAATGTGAAAACTATGTAAATTATAACATTAAGGTTTGACATTATTGTATTAAGTACTAAATATTTTACTTTAATAAATCCATGTGAAAATATATTAACTTTTTTGTATTATATGTTATTGTGAGCAAGTATAATGTTATTAGCTACTATAAGGGCGTAATTTTTGTGTGTGGCAACTATTTTTAAGAAATAACATTGCGTATTTAGCTGTTTTTTTTTAGAAGTGTAGTTTGACAGTAGCTTAGCTACTTTACCTGATGAGTAACTTGTAGTTATCAACCTGCAGTTTAGAGTAGTTTTCCCAATATTTCATCATTGAACCATACTGTAGATGTCAAAAAAGATCTGATACTTTCAAAAGTGAAGCTTAACAACATTACCTTTGTAGGTCCTTTTATGTCTAAATGCTATATTATCTGACAAAGGTCTTGTCGCCTATCCAAGTTTTATGAACAACAAATAACAACTTGACTTCCAGTTGATCAACTGGTATCAGTAGTGGCTTATTTGAAAGGCAAAGGCCTCTAGATTACGCTAATGCTAGCGGTTTGACTAAAATAAAATGTGATCATGTCTTGATTTTTAATTATTTAATTAGGACAGTAAGGTTTTGTCACTTAACAGAAAAAATGAAAAGTATAAAATATAATATCATGGTACAGTGGACAAAGAATTAATATTGTGTATGACTCCCATAAGCTTGGAGGACTGCATCCATACATCTCTGCAATGACTCAAATAACTTATTAATAAAGTCATCTGGAATGGCAAAGTAAGCTTTCTTGCAGGACTCCCAGAGTTCATCAAGATTCTTTGGATTCATCTTCAATGCCTCCTCCTTCATCTTACCCCAGTCATGCTCAATAATGTTCATTTCTGGTAACTGGGCTGGCCATTCCTGGAGCACCTTGTACTTTTGTGTTTTCAGGAACTTCGATGTGGAGGCTGAAGCATGAGAAGGAGCGCTATCCTGCTGAAGAATTTGCCCTCTTCTGTGGTTTGTAATGTAATGAGCAGCACAAATGTTTTGATACCTCAGGCTGTTGATGTTGCCATCCACTCTGCATATCTCTAGCATGCCCCCATACTGAATGTAACCCCAAACCATGATTTTCCTTCACCAAACTTGACTGATTTATGTGAGAATTATGGGTCCATGCAGGTTCCAATAGGTCTTCTGCAGTGATTGGGATGCAGTTCAACAGATGATTCATAGGAAGAATCTACCGTCTGCCACTTTTGCAAATGATCAACTAGAAGTCAAGTTATTATTTATTGCTCTTACAACTGGGATTGACAACAAGACCTTTGTCAGGTAGTAGCCAGATAGTCTAAAGAGGGGCAGTGGTACAGAAATGGCATCTGTCAGTGTAAAACACAGTGCTATATGTAGTTACTTACAGCCAATAAACATGACGCAGATGGAGAAAATCTTCTCAGAGTTGGTGTTTGGAGAGACATTCCCAAAGCCCACGCTGGTTAAACTGCTGAAGGTGAAATAGAGCGCAGTGATGTATTTATCCTGAATGGAGGGTCCTGAGCTGGCATCGCTGTCGTTGTAATGTTTCCCCAGTTGATCGGCCAGGTTATCCAGCCAGCCTGTCTTCATGTATGGCCTCTCTACGTGGCCAATGGCATACCAGATACATGCCAACCAATGAGCGATCAGCACAAAGGTGCACATAAGCAAAAAGAGGACTGCAGCTCCATACTCTGAATATCGATCTAATTTTCTCGCTACACGGACCAACCGGAGCAGACGGGCTGTCTTCAGCAGGCCAATCAGTGTGGCTGTTGTCTGCAAATGGATGATTGAAGGAAAAGATAAAAATATTTATTATCATACAAGGTCCATTCTCATATAATGATTTAATTCATTCATTCATTTTCCTTTGGCTTAGTCCAGGGGTGTCCAAACTCGGTCCTGGAGGGCCAGTGTCCTGCAGATTTTAGCTCCAACTTGCCTCAACACACCTGCACGGATGTTTCTAGAAAGCCTAGTAAGTGCTTGATTAGCTAGCCCAGGTGTGTCTGATTGGGGTTGGAACTAAATTTTGCAGGACACCGGCCCTCCAGGACCGAGCTTGGACATGCCTGGCTTAGTCCCTTTATTCATCAGGGGTCGCCACAGCGGAATGAACCGCTAACTTATCCAGCTTATGTTTTACGCAGCGGATGTCCTTCCAGCCGCAACCCAGTACTGGGAAACATCATTCACACTCATTCACACACATACACTAGGGGCCAATTTCAATAGTATCTGGATGCAACCTTCATGATGCAAGCTGAGATTGCATCACTCAGCGATGCAATGTCAGACACAATGCACTCAAATGGAGTGACTGACGTCACTGTGAGGGGCAGGGTTAGGGGTGGGGTTAGGTGAGCCCATTAAAAAGCATTGAATGCAGCTCAGATTGCACTGCACGAGGTCTGCATCCAGACCCCTCTCGCCAATTTAGTTTATTCAATTCGCCTATAGCGCATGTCTTTGGACTGTGGGGGAAACTGGAGCACCTGGAGGAAACCCATACCAACACGGGGAGAATATGCAAACTCCACACAGAAATGCCAACTGACCCAGCCGGAACTTGGACCAGCGACATTCTTGCTGTGAGGCGACCGTGTCAGCCATTTATTGTTTAAATTAACATAAAAAATTAATCTGTAACAGTAATTTAAGGCCCAATCCCAATTCTACACCTTAGCCCTTCCCCTAACCCCTCATTTTGCGCGTTCATGTCAAGGGGTAGGTGTGTCCCAATTCTCTTTAGCTTGAAGGCGTAGGGCTAAGGGGAAGGGGTGAATAGCCCTTCGAACGAAGATTTTTCAGGACCACACTCGAAACCAAGAGGTAAGAAAATTTCCCAGAATACACCAGCCACAACGGCAGTATTGCTGAAGCCGGAAGTAAAGAGACCCAGAAATGAATATTTTTTTGTCATTATTACAAATTTTTACAACAAACAAGCATATGTTTTTTTTTATATATTCATAACCACGTTCATGTTTTACCGTCATGCTTTTTAAAAAAACGCTAAAATAAAAAACACTAAATTTTGCGATCTGTAATCCCTAATAATAACTCCTGTACACCAGTTCCACAACACACTCGATGACACTGGAATACCCTGTCAGAAAAGTCTAGTGGCTGGGAATGGGCTTTTTACAGTGCCTGCTATAATGTTAATGTTGTTTTTCGTGTGTTTACATAGATGAATATGGCCACTTTGTAAATACACAGTACAGTTACGATCTTATTGCCACATTATATCTTTATGATAACATAATATATGCCTTCAGTGATTTCCAGAAAATAAATACCAAAAAAAAAAACAACTGGAATAACTACAGCAGTCGCGATCGTCTGATCTTTTATGAAGCAAGAGATTGCGATGACATATGATGATGTGTGCAGGTGCTGTTGTGCTGTCCCATTTCTTAGAGGTAAATTTTGAAGCCCTTCACACTCGGTTTTAAGGGCCAAGGGAAGGGGTAGGGGTACAAAAATAGAATTGGGATTTGGCCCTTATATTGCAAAATAATCTCAAAATTTGCACTTTTGATCTACAGTTAAAATGAACAGATGATAATGTAGTCTGTACTCAAATTCAATTCAATTCAATTCACCTTTATTTGTATAGCGCTTTTACAATGTAGATTGTGTCAAAGCAGCTTCACATAAAAGGTCATAGTAAATAGGAACAGTGTAGTTCAGTTTGTAGTGTTTAGGTTCAGTTCAGTTTAGCTCAGTTCAGTGTGGTTTAATAATCACTACTGAGAGTCCAAACACTGAAGATACGCAGCTCTACAGATCTCGAACCATGCAAGCCAGTGGCGACAGCGGAGAGGAAAAAAAAAAAACTTCACTAATTGGCAAAAGTGAAGAAAAAAAAACCTTGAGAGAAACCAGACTCAGTTGGGCACGACCATTTTAATTTCTCCGCTGGCATTAGCATAGAGTTAATTGATAATTTGTTAAGCATTAACAAATGCATTAATATACATTAGAAAGGAGTTTATAAATACAGCTACAGATGCTGTATTCTGGACTTATAAGCACATGTACTGCACAGTGTGCTTAATGATTGTATCTTCATACTTTCCTACACTGTCAGAAATAAAGGTACACGAGCTGTCACTGGGGTGGCACCCCCCCAAAAAGTACACATCTGTACCCGAAGGGTCCACACCGGCACCCCAAAAGTACATATCAGCACCCAAAAATTTTAAGAGGAACACTTTTGTACTTTTAAGGCACTAATATGTACCCCCGAGGCACCAACATGGACCCCCCATGTACAAATCCGTACCCCCCAAAAAGGCACCACCCCAGTGACAGCTTGCGCACCCCCATTTCTGTGATTTCAAATGTACTCTATGATGTGTAAAAAAATACCTGTTAAAATCGTAGAAAATGTAGATGTATGTTTAGTGACCCTTTGAAAAGCATTTTTCATTATTGATCACGTTGTTAATGTTGTGGTTACCATAGTATTTTCCCCTGGCAAACCCAGATGAATAAAGGGACTAAGCTGAAGGAAAATGAATGAATGAATGTGTGAATTAATGAATGAATGAACGAATGAACATAAACATTAAATAAATGTTTGAAATGACAGACCAAAATAATCAACGATGCATCAAAAATTCAGCAAGTCCTTATCCAATGTAAAGGCACTTAACTCAGACACTTAACTTACACATAATCGCAATAGTGTATGTGTGTGTAAAAATGCTTATAAAAACACCAAAAACACAGAAACCAAAGCATTTCACTAGTTACAATGGCTTTTTTTCCTGGATTTGAACATTCCTTCAAACATTTAGTATAATATGTATACACATATAATTATTGAACACAAGATTTTTCCAGGTAAATATTTTTCTAAAGGATCTCTGGTCATGAAATTGTACCAGTTTTGGTAAAAATTCAAAAATAAATAGAAATTCAAACATACAAATAAAACAAAACAAATTCAGGAATAAAGTAATAACATGAAACGACACAAGAAGAAAGTACTGAAATAAATACAATAAATAAAATAAAATACTACAGTGTAATACTTTGTACAAAAGGCTTTTTTGGTGATGTTAGTCTCAAGACACCTCTTGTATGGAGAATGGAGTCACATGCATTGCTTAGCTGACTTCAAGAATGCAGAGAATGGACTTGCGTTCTTGTTTTTGCAGAGAACAGAGAACGCGTCCTGAAATGAGATGCTGCATTCTGCCTGATGGTCACATGACATTCATGCGTTTTTAATGGAAAATTATTTAAACATCACAGCATTCGTAAAACGATTTATTGTTTTTCCCCTTTTTAAAATATATACTATGCATAAAGCCTTTACAAATATACGTTGCACAATATAAATAAAACAGATTTCAATACAAATTTCAGCAAATAAACACCCTTAATGTGTTCATGCCTTTATTAAAATTTTCATGGTAATGTTTATATTCACCATTTCATTTAGGGAAACTCCTGAGATAAATAAGTCATATCTCTGAACTTTAACAATGAACCTATATAAAATTTTGCGCTTCCCACCTCTAGTCGCAATGACTTCTTGGACTTCCAAAGCGAGTTCAGTGCTCAAGTCTGCATCCATGTGTCCTCGATATCAAGAACACATCCAGGAACTTTCACGCGTCCTCTGTTCCTGCGGTCTTGAGTTTTGTAACTGAACTTTGTCAGTTGATGATGACATTACACGAGAACATGAGGACGCAAGATCGCTGAAGAATGCATATTGAGGAACAGCCTAAAACTCTTGCCAGATAAGTGGGTCTCTTCAATCAACTTTAATCTTTAGTTCCTATTTTCTATTCAGTTCAGACCAAGTGATTGGCTGGACCATTGTAGCAGCTTTATTTTCTTTTCTGAAAACTAGTTGAGAGTTTTCTTAGCTGTGTTTGGGATCATTGTCTTGCTGAAATGTCCACACTGTTTTTATCTTCATCATCTGGTAATGATAATGAAGCACTGATTTTCATTTACACTGGTATCTGACGAGGGTTGCTTTCTTAGTACTGAGAGATTTCAGCTACTGTCTGGGCTTTCCATGCCTTTTTAGACCACTCTTTCTTCATGTGTTCGATAGTTTTCTGTCATTTTGTTTTATTACACATAACTTAATTTCTAAACTAATTAGTTTTGTTTTCTTATTAGGTATAGATTTCTTTGGTTGTTACAGGCATTTGAAAAATTTCAAGTCAACAGCACCTTCAGAAATATGTTATGTGAGGAAAAATGGTTACATGTTCAGTGCTTGTTTTACCCCATGTATACAGTGTAAGTCAGAATTATTAGCCCCCCTGTTTATTTTTTCCCCAATTTCTGTTTAATGGAAAGACATTTTTTTCAGCACATTTCTAAACACAATAGTTTAAATAACTAATTTATTTTATCTTTGCCATGATGACAGTACATCATATTTTAGATATATTTCAAGACACTTTTATAGAGCTAAGTGACATTTAAAGGCTTAACTAGGTTAAATAGGTTAACTAGGCAGGTTAGGGTAATAAGGCAAGTTATTGTATTAACGATGGTCTGTTCTGAAGACAGTTGGAAAAGAAATTTGCCAAAAGGGGCTAATAATTTTGTCCTTAAAATGGTTTATAAAAAATTTAAAACTGCTTTTATTCTAGCTGAAATAAAACAAATAAGACTTTCTCCAGAAGAAAAAATATTATCAGACATACAGTACAGTGAAAATTTCCTTGCTATGTTAAACTAAAAATAAAATTTGAGAAATATTTTTAAAAAGAAAAAAATCAAAGGGGGGCTAATAATTCTGACTTCAACTGTATAACACTTTTATGCATTTTTTTGGGATATTTTAATGAAAAAATCTTACATATTGTTCCTTAAAGTCAAAGAAAATAATAGGAAACTCTGAATCTGATGCAGCTGTTGTGTTTTCGGAGCTTACCATGTTTATTTTAGCAACTTTTGTCATGTCTGCAACTGGTGATGAAAGAGCAAGGTGGAAATCACAAAATAAAAGGAATTCAAAACTATACCTCATCTGATCCAGACCTGAAGATGAGCAGATCGAAAGGAATCGCAGCCACCATGTCGATGAGAAACCAGCCTTTGATATAATGTATAGCGATGCGCTTGGGATGGGTCACCACCTCATCATTATGATTCACGTATGTCGTTCTGAAGGTAATCACAATGTCTGCGATGAACAAAACGTCCACTATCACGTCTACCACGTTTAAAGGGTTACAGGTGTACCCGCAGGTCTGTCTCCTCTCTTCCTCGAGTTCATTGAGGAGGAAAGCAGCTGAATAGGGAGTGAAGACAGCAGTGTAGAGCACTAGCAGAAGGATGACCCAGTCCCATATGGCTTTGAACGGACTGTAGTGCAGCATGATCCACTTGTGGATGTCTGGAGCCTGGAGCTTGTACTCAGGCAAGACATCAGCACCTAAAGACAGTACCTGTGTGTAAAAAGATGATTTAATTTAGGTAAAGGTAGCTATAGGTGGAATTCTTGTTATATATGAAGTCTTGTTATAGTGATCCCATTTGTAAGAGCAACAAATAATAACTTGACTTCTAGTTGATCATTTGGAAAAGTGTCAGATGGTAAATTTTTCTGATGAATCATCTGTTGAACTGCATCTCAGTCATCACAAATACTGCAGAAGACCTATAGGAACCTGCATAGACCCAAGATTCTCACAGAACTCAGTCAAGCTTGGTGAAGGAAAAATCATGGTTTGGGATTACATCAACAGCTTGAGGTATCAAGACATTTGTGCTGCCCATTACATTACAAACCACATAAGAGGGCAAATTCTTCAGCAGGATAGCACCCTTTTTCATACTTCAGCCTCCACATCAAAGTTCCTGAAAGCAAAGAAGGTAAATGTGCTCTAGGATTGGCCAGCCAAGTCACCAGATATGAACATTATTGAGCATGTCTGGGGTAAGATGAAGAAGGAGGCATTGAAGATGAATCCAAAGAATCTTGATGAACTCTGGGAGTCCTGCAAGAACGCTTACTTTGCCATTCCAGATGACTTTATTAATAAGTTATTTGAGTCATTGCAGAGATGTATGGATGCAGTCCTCCAAGCTCATACACAATATTTATTTTCCCACTGCACCATGACTTTACATTCTATACTGCACATTATTTCTGTTAAGTGACAAGACTTTTGTCTAAGCAAAGTCAGACCTTACTGTCCTAATAAAATAATTAAAAATCAAGGCACGATCACATTATATTTAGGTAAAATAAGCGTAATCTAGAGGCCTTTGCCTTTCATATAAGCCCCTTCTGATACAATATAATCAACTAGAAGTCAAGTTATTATTTGTTGTTCCTTAAACTAGTCGACAAGACTTTGTCAGATAGTGTAGATGCAGTTTTGTCTCCCAATCACCAAACAACAACAATACATACATGTTTGTCTATATATGAGAAAAAATATAAACATTTGTATGTGACCCCTGACCACAAAACCTGTCTAATGTTGCACAGTTATGTTTCTGGCAACTGCCAAAAATACATTGTATAGGTCACAATTAGATTTTTTCTTTTTTGCCAAAACAATTATTGTATTAAATACAAATCATGCTGTAGAATTTGTACACTTTATGAGGTAAATATAACAAAACAGCGGAATGAACCGCCAACTATTCTAGCAAATGTTTTACACAGTGGATGCCCTTCTAGCCACAACCCATTTACTAGGAAATAATTTAGTCAACTTTAAAAAAGATTTTCTCAGCTTTTTTATTTTTTGTACCCTCAAATTTTTCAAATAGTAATATTTCAGCCAAATATTTTCCTATCTTGCCAAAGCATACACCACTAGAAAGCTTATTTATCCATATTCCCAAATCAAGTAAACTTATAACACTTACACCATGTCCTGACAACACGCGACTTGGCGTCGTGACACGTGACAAAAGGTATTTTTTGGCCATTTTAGAAATGCATTATATTTCTGCAACATAGCCCCAGGTACAGATTATGTGCTTTATTCAGTGTTAAACGCTATCAGTGTGAGATTAAATACCATTTTATGTGACATTTATTGCCATACTACTGAAAGCAGCAGTAGCAGATAGTTTACCTCAGATATTGAAAATAAAATGACTAGCAGACAAATGAAAGTCAGAACTGTAACTTAGTGCAAACCAAAAACATCAGTCACTTTATCTGCAGCCTATTAATAATGTTAAAGAGGTTTAATATTCATTATTCATTCAATCATTTTCTTTTCGGCTTAGTCCCTTTATTAATCTGGGGTTGAAACAGCGAAATGAACCGCCAACTTATCCAGCATATGGTTTATGCAACGAATGCCCTACCAGTTGCAACCTAGTACTGGGAAACATCCATACACACTCATTCACACACACACACACACTATGGACAATTTTAGCTATTCAGGCAATTCACCAATACCACATGCTTTTGGATTTGTGGGGGAAACCAAAGCACCTGGAGGAAACCCACGCAAACACAGAGAGAACAAGCAAACTCCACACTGAAATGCCAACTGACTCAGGCAGGGCTTGAACCAGCGACCTTCTTGCTGTGAGGCGATTGTGCTACCCACTGCACCACCGTGCAGCAACTAATATATATTAATTCGATCAAATTATTATTGTTCGATAAAATGATAAATTATTCGATTATATAACCATTTTGTTGGGAGTGCAGTGGCTGGTTATTTAAATGTTTCTGTCCTGTTGCGTCACTTTTGGTGCAGACAGAGAAATTGCTTGTTGCTGGAATCTTGTTGCGTCACATGTTGTTATTAGTGTTATGGTTTTGTGGTCCAGGCTCACATCCAAAATAAATTATATACAAAAACAAATATATATTTATATACTTTTGTATTAGGGTTTTGTATTTTGGATGTCAATAATCATTTGACTCAGTTGATACATCAACAAAAAAAAAATTCTGTGGGTTTCTGTTAGAATAAAAGACTGGTAAGAGAACACTGTTTTTTTTTTATTTTTTTTATGAAATCATCACTGGATGTTTCTGTGTCTCTCTGGCTGCCCCATATCCTGGAGGGGCCACTGAAAATAAACCGAAATGAACTGAAGTGACATGAACTACATTGACATGACAGAACTCAATATTAAGATCATGTGATGTTTTCTGTCTTTAGCGGATGTGTATAAAAGCTTGAATTGTCAGGACACTTGTACCATATAGGCAAATAAGGTCAACTGTTCTGACTAGATGGACTCATGAAGGTTTACCTAAATAATAATTTAAATAATTTGTGGTTTGAGACTGTGACCAGTTCAACAATGACCAGTGTCTACAGTTTTGGACCAGGGGCCATAGTAGTTATGGATTTTTGACATGGCAAATGGCCATTTTATTTTGCACTGAGGGTTCATGTCTCTGTCCTAACGATCTTTCCACAAGTGTTTTTTGGCCACATTATTTTCCACGTGCCAATCACATCTATTTTTCAGACATCATTTTTTCCAGACATCAACTATCAAAAGCACAGCATACTAAAAATGTTTTGAACTTTTGGGATCTAGAAGGTTTTGTTCACCAGAAAATTAGCAGGATGTTTTTAGTTCCAGGGAATAAAATCTCTTTACAGTCATTTGTGTGTGTTTTAAAGCCTTTGTGAGCGGGAAGTGGCTGAGACTTTTATTTCAGTACTCTCAACTGAAATGGAATATTGAGTAGGGGGCGGGTCTTTCTTTTTGTGCATCATTCCTTCGTAGTAAACTAATGCTAGGTTCACACTAAACATGAAGCTCATTCTAGTTTACTAACGGGATGTTTTTTCCCCTCACACAAATTTTTCGCTCGTGTTCAAGGGACCCTTTTCACATTTCCGGATTTCTCAGTAGCGGAAGTCATCATAGTTGGGTAAACTTAATTTTTTACAATCCTTTTTGCTGAAATAATTCAAGAGTTCACACTTGGCTGATGATTGATTATAAAGCTTGTTTGGTAGCTGTCCCGGGAGAGAGCCCTGAGCTCATAAGATAATCGAGCCAGGGGCTCCATCCCGTTTGCAAGGCGAGAAGGGAGTTTGAGCTCAGGTAGATCTCGAAACTCCCCTGCTGCAGTAGCTAATAAACAGATAGTGATTGCTCTTAAGAGATAACTACTTACTAGGTGCATGTCTATGGTGCCGATTTTGACTAGTAACTTAAGTTGCATTTTTTAGAAGGTGGGAGGAAACCAGGAACCCGGGAGAAACCCACGCGAGCACAGGGAGAATGTGTAAACTCCGGAGCGAAACGTTGGCTGGCTTAGAAACGACTAGTACCAGTGACTTTCTTGCTGTGAGGTAACAGTGCTAACCACTGGGCCACCATGCCACCCATTTAGGAATGGAGGAGTAGGGGAGGAAGGGGGGATTCTTCAAAACGAAGATGGCTTTTATATGGAACTTAGGGTATTTCTAGTGGCTAAGGAATCGTCTGATTGGTGAATCATAAATTGAATAATACGGGACCGGCCGCAAGTAATAATAAGCACATGATCCTCTCGAAACTAGTTTATAAATAAACAGCGGTCCGCGGCGCCCAGCCGTCGATTTGAGTGTACCCTGATAGAAACCTATGTTTAGAATTCTAAAACGCATGCTAGTTAAGATCACAGGGAGCTTCTGGGATCGCGAGAAATGCAAACGGCTGAAGTATAAGGTAGACTCGATGAGAAGTACACATGTTTGCAAACCTACCTAAAGATACAACCAATAATTCCGATTAGAGCGATAATGTGGAGAATATTGCTCTTGTGTTGAGCCCAATGAGCCTTGCATCTAAAAATAGAGCTAGGGTGTTCCTTTAGTGATATCACTTCGACTCACGCTGAAAATGGTGGACGTGAATCAACAAACTGAGGATATGATGACGCGCCTGTCAATCAATATTGGTGGTTGGGGGGACCGCTCTCCTACGTAAAGTTGCGGTCGGTTTGCAAACCGCTCCAATTGGTCCACCGTTTTTATGTTGTTAAATTGAAAAAAAAGCACTGGGTGTGCTTATATCACCCAAATATGACAGTCTATACACCATACATGGACATATGGCTGTCCAAACAGCTTGAAAAGTAGATTTTTTACCATAGGTGCCCTTTAACATAGAAGTTTGTAGTAAATTGAAATCGCGTTAGTCCAGTTTTTAGAGTTAAAGTTCAGTTTAGTTCAGTTCAGAGTGGTTTAATTTTCACAGCTGAAAGTCCAAACACTGAAAAGCAAATCTATTGATGCTTAGCTCCACAAGTCCCAAACCAAGCAAGCCAGCAGTGACAGTGGCAAGGAACAGACTTCAAAAAAACCTAGAGAGAAACCAGACTCAGTTGGGCACAACCATTTCTCCTATAGCCAAACTTCTTGTGCAGAGCTGCCAGTTAATGAGGTGATAAAGCATGGAATTCACCTCAATCATAAATAGAAATAATTAAAGTCAAGCAAAAAAAATTTGTAAGGAAAAAACATGTCATGAGCATACTAGAGCAAGTGACCCAGTGCTTCGTGTTTGTTGTGAACCCAGCATTACTTGATATTGCGCAGAGAAAAACCACCATTCCAGAAGGACAGTCTTTGAAGATTACCAAAACTTTTTTTGCAGTGAATTAACTTGCACCGATCAATTGTTTAGCTAAAAAATAACAATATGCGCTAGTTAAACAAACACTGTAAATTTTGATACTTTAAATATCAAAACACTCAACATTAAATTGAATGTAATCTGTCTCTGTATATTCAAGCCTGCATGAAAAAAGGAAAGCTAAAAGTTGCGTCTTACCTGTGTGACCTTCTCTGTCACATTCTGTGTGCGGTCCTTCACTTTCGGGGTAACCAGCTCAATGTTGGAGTGTGCTGTAGAGGGGTTGGATCGTCTGGGTCGACGCAGGTTTAGACGGAATGAATGAAACCTGTTTAAAGCTTTCATCCGCTCAGAGCTGGAAGTTCTGGAGTTCCTCTTCAAGCCTTTTCGATTAAAGTAAAATGTAGTGGATTATAATAGATAGCAGGATTAAATGCATTTAAAATTTGAGTTCTGTTTGTATGTTATGATTTTCATTTTATTTCATGAAATCTTTTTGGTGATATAAAATAAAAATCTTTTATTTTGACATATCCATTACAGTGTGACAGATCTTTGTTTTCACACTTTGGCATCGTAGCTATTTAAACAACTACTTAAACACTGTGAAACTAGAAAACATGAACTGGAGAAGCGGCTCTACTAGATTGCTTAGAGGTTGTTTTTTTTTTTATTTCCTACACATATGAAACAATCTATAAACACTCAAATAAAATTCTCATTTATTTGAAGAGCCGGCTGCTCCTCATCACAATAGAAATCTAGCTATAGCTGCTATTAAACCCAGAAAGTGGTAACACTTTATTTGAAGGTATTATTAGCCTTCATGAAACATTCATAATCATAACATGACAAGTCATAAATATGAATAAGAATGTATGGATGCTTAAGACAAGTGGCATTATGGGCCCTATCATACACCAGGCGCAATAAGGAGCACGGCGTGTTTGGTGTGATTTGTTGCTATTTTCAGGCCAGCGCAACAGTAATTTTCCTGTTTTGCACTACGTTGTTTAAATAGCAAGTCCATTTGCCACTTTGTGAACTCATGGGTGTTCTGGTCTAGGTCATGTGCATTGTTGGCGCGTTGCTATTTTGAGGAACTGGACCAAGTAAAAGTCCAGCAGTTAGTTATGAAAAAAATGTAAGGATTTAAAATTATACATACAAATGTTTTATTCAACATAAAAAGGCTTTTTTTCAGTTTATGACAATTTGCATTTGTATAATGTTATTAGTAGTAGTAGTAGTAGTAGTATTTATTAAATGCATATTTATATTTGTTTTAATAAAAACAAGTTTAGATTTGTGAACCTGTCGTGATTTGGAGACTTATGCATCACCATAAGGGCATAAGAATAGGACAAGTGTTAAGTGGATATAACTCTAAACTCAAAAATATAACTTTTTGATCATACTTCATTATTATTGTTCATTTATACGTTTGCTGGAAATTAGAACTGAATTTAGAAATAGTTTTGAAACAAATCTTTGCATTTAACAAACAAAATTAAATATGTAGACTAATGGATGTCTTCAGTGGAGTGCGTACAACACAGTTTCCTCATCTACAAAAGTAAAGGAGAAAAGTGAAGAGTAAAAGTAAAGTAAAGAGAAAGTAAAGAGGCTGAACGGAGGAGGCTAATTCTTTATCCTCACTGCAGATGATCTGTTTAACTGTTTTCTCACTAGTGAAGTGTTCAGTTTTTTTCACTTACAAAGTCTGCTATATAAATAGCAAATGCACCATGGCGCGACACAACGGACTTTTAAAGGGAATGGTAGATGAGACTCTGATCGGTTTAATGCAAGTTATGCTCAAAACACACCCATAACTCATTAAGAGAACAAGCACAACCCTGTTAGACCATGTGCCGGGGTGCAAACTGTATTTTTTCATCCATAAAATAGCAAAAATGGATTCGGACACACCCTTAATGATTTTGCACCATGTGCTTTAGACTTTGCGCCTAGATCGTTAAAATAGGGCCCTTGTCATTCGTTCAGTTATGTCATTTTAAATGCAAAAGTGACAGTGTTTGAGATGTCTTTGTAATAACAACTTGACATAGCCAAATATCATAACCTGTCTTTGTCTAAGTCACGCCAACTTGATATTACCAAGACAACATAACTTGTCATAAATCTGTCATAAGCAAAATTTCAAGAGTCCATTATAATTGTCATGAAATTTCTAACAGTGTCTTTAATGTTTTTCTTGATCATAACTACCATGAAACAAAATAAATTTGTCATTAAAATGTCAAATTTTAAATGTAAATCTGATTAAATATTAATGATGTCATTTGATAACTATCTGTCAGAGTAATAAATAAGAAATTTTAATGGCAAATTTTGTTCCGTTGAAAAAGTGATCAGTAAAATATTAATGACACCCTAATGACCATGTTTATGACTAGTTATGTGTTTTTAGTAAGGTAAAGTGTATGAGAAATACAATATCCGGTCATGATGTATTTGTTTATATCACATTAAAATTACATAACTGAGCTAATGACAATGATATAAGCATCCATAAATTCATATTCAAGACATGTCATCATGATTATAAAGGTGTCTTATGAAAACCCCTTCACGAATAGCTACAACAGAAATTGTTGTTTGTCCCATACAAGTGTTTTTTAAAGGAATAGTTCACCCAAAAATAAGAATTAGTTCTTCATTTATTCTTCCTCGTGTGGTTTTAAGCCTTTATGAGTTTCTTTGTTTTATTAAACACAAGGAAAAGATATTTTGGAGAATGCTGATTGCTTTGACCCACCGACCTCCATAGGAGGAAAAATAATTACAATGGAAGTCAATGGGTTCCAGCATTCTCCAAAATATGTTATCTAGTGTTGAAAAAACTCAAAAAGGTTCTAAAAAAGTGAAGGATGAGTAAATGATTACAGGATTTTCACTTTTTTTTGTGAAGTATTCCTATAACAGGTTACATTCACATCAGAATAATGACACAACAATAACATCATTCACTTACGCAGATCCTGTTTCACACATTCCTGGTCTCCAGAATATGAAATTGCAACATAAGAGCATCCATCCAAAAAAATCTCAAAATCTCAGACTTTTTAAATCTGTCAGAAATTAGTAACTACAAGCAAAAATATCTGATCCTCATGAAATAAAAAAAATCCTCGGCATATATTTCCCCTAAGACTCTTCAAAAAACATGAAATCCATTGTAAAAGCTTTAAATCAGCATTGTTTTGTGGAAGCTCCTCCTACGTCACTGTTGGGGACTCCGTCGCTTGCTTTGGTTTACAATTGACCTTAACTGAGAGACTCTCTACTCTACAGCATGTTATATAACATATTCTCTAGCTCTTACCGTGGCAGTGCTGCATTTTGTCCGTTCTCACAAAGTTACCCGTTGGGGAAATCTGTTACAGTCTCAGTTTCATATGGTAGCTACATAATCCAAATGCCCTTCCTGTACAAACAAGCTAAAATTTCTGATGGGCTCTCGTCCTCTTGTGACTCGACCCAGAACATTGACAAACGAACCCTCACGTGGACAAAAACCCATTCAGTATGTACCAGTCAGCAGCAGCCACTCTAAAACAAATCAATCACATCCCAATCAAACAAGTTCATGAAGCCACAATTATTTCTTATTGGCGTTTTCAGACTCTGTTGAATCAACAGAGTGCTTTCGCCCCTAGGAACGACCTCTTACCAGAACCAGATGTATATAGGAGTGGGGAAAGATTCTGTTTTGAATCAATATTAGCACAGTATAGATTGAACTCAAGGCCTTTGATGGGACTTTACATTGACTTATTGATAAGTCATAATTTAATGACTAAACCACTCACTGACTGACCTAAAACAGGAACTTTGGTGACACAGAGGATGCCCTTTCTACACAAGATGCTGTGATGCCTGATAAAATGGATCTTTTCCAATGTTCCATGAGTTGTCCTAACCATTTGTGTTGTCTCATGAAATTTCTATTTTAAAAACGGTTTCTATTTATTGCGACATCCCGGCTGAACAGCGCCATAAACTACATTGAAGATCACCTCAGCTGCCGATTGTGTGTTTTATTCAGTGCAAAATGTTACCAATGTGAGTTTAAATACCACATACGCGTCATTTATTGCCATAATGAAAGTGAAAGCAGATAGTTTACCTCAGATCTTGAAAATAATACTAGGAATACTAGGAAACGATTGGAAAATTTAAGTCAGGCACACTCAGCTGCCTATAATAATAATACACTCACCTGCCACTTTATTAGGTACACCTGTCCAACTGTTCGTTAATGCAAATTTTTAACTCAATGCATTTAGCCATGTTTACATGGTCAAGACGATGTGCCACCGAGCATCAGAATGGGGAGGAAAGGTGATTTAAGTGACTTTGAACGTGGCATGGTTGTTGGTGCCAGACGAGCTGTTCTGAGTATTTCTGAAACTGCTGATCTACTGGGATTTTCATGCACAACCATCTCTAGGGTTTACTGAGAATGGTCCGAAAAGGAGAAAATATCCAGTGAGCGGCAGTTCTGTGGGCACAAATGCCTTGTTGATCTCAGAGATCAGAGAATGGCCAGACTGGTTCGAGCTGAAAGAAAGGCAACAGTAACTCAAATAACCACTCGTTACAACCGAGGTATATAATCATTAAAATAATTTATAAAAATAATAAGTTTAAAAATATTGAATGATATTAATGATATGACATAGTACCGGAAACTTTCTACTTCTCTGTTCCTAATCTGTTTGATTTTACGGTCAGTTTCTTTTGACCGCCCCCTGTCGTTTCAAAGAATATCAAAACGGCGAGCGCGACAAGTATAAAACCCTCATCCGTTTCGTGAGGTGCTCACACAGTCGGCGCCAGGCAAAAGTATAAATCCAGCTTGACAAACTAAAAAAAGACAAACAAATTTTGAAAGTCTGAAGAAATGATTACATACATTTAGGTCCCATATTTTAAATAATCTGGGGTTGTGTTCGAAATAACATGCTTCCATAGTACGCTAAAAACAGGATGTAAGCAGAGTATTATGTCCGAATTTATAGAATTTGAAAAACAATATGTGAGAAGTACCCGGATAACCTACGACTTTCAGCGAGATTCTGAAGAGCGCATCCGATGCACACTGCGATATCCCATGATGCCCCGTGTTAGAATTTATGAAGGGAGTAAAGCGATGAAACTGGCTCGTGTAGGTCACGTGATGATGACAAAATGGCGGATGCAGTGTATCCGAGTTCCATTCATACTGCTCACATTCATACTGTATAGAACATACTTTTCTAACAGTCTAGTAGTACATTTAAATTCAATTGCAGTACCTACTGAGTTGTAAGCGATTTCAGACGCAGCATGGGTCACTTTTTTTTGTTATCCACAACCGCCATCTATTTCCAGATGGTGTCATCTATTTCTCCAATTCAATTCTTATAACCAAACGTGGTCATGACTACTTAAAAATAATGCACATCTAAGACTAATTCTGTACATCTTCTTTATTGCAGTGACAATAAAATGGTCAATCGCGCCTTTTCCATCACATAGAATATATCCAAGTAATGTGCAATTCAATTTGACCAAACAGCTCCATTTCTTCAATCGGCTCTTAAGGCATGTACATCATGAATTACTCCATCAATGTTTATTTTCCAGTTTGTGAATTGACTTTTGAACATTAGGTCTGTGCGTGGATGTTATCCCATACCCGGACCACATCAGGGCAGTCGTGGAGAGCTTCCAGCAGGGTGGATGCTGTCTCTAGCTGAGTCTGGGTCAGAACAGACGGGGTGTGAGACACAAACTCTAGACTGGACGAGAGAGTGTGAACTCCCAGACTTTCCAGAGCACTGCGCACAGCCTTCATGGACGTCATGTCACAGATAAACTGAAGAAGACAGAAAGATGCTTATTAAAAACCAAGATCCTTACTTATTAAGAATTCAACAATCTTATTCTATAACCTGTGATAACATCACTGGAGAAATTTCATATAACTTAAACTGATTCCTGATTTGAATCTTAATTTATTCTGAAAATGCAAACAAGATGCAGAACATAATTTTAATCTGCTGAAACTGAACTAAATTAAAGAAACACAAACATATAACAATAACATTTAAGAAAGTTTTTCGTTGAAACATAAAAAAAGGAAAATTGAAAAAATGAATAAATAAATGAATAAGTGAATAAAAAAAAAAAATAATAATAAAAAAAAAAAAATAATAAAATAAATATATATATATATATATATATATATATATATATATATATATATATATATATATATATATATATATATACACACATACACACAACAGTTCTGGCTGGTTCTCAAATCTGATTGGCTGATAGCTGTATTACTCTTCTGTATTACTCCGGCCACGTAGAGTGACAGCAGATCAATAAACTCACTACAGTTTGACAAGTATTGCAGCTGTTGGACAACATAATGTACTTTTGAGGCTATTTTAGGCAAAAATGTAGTTGTTTAGACTGCAACTATGCAGTTTATTTATAAGGATAGTGCCTATTTTAAATATTTATAATTTCTGAAATACAGCGCGTCTGCAGCTATCAGCTCGTCATTAAGCAGAGCAAAGATGGTTGATGTAGTCCATCCACAAGGTGGCAACAGAGACTGCATAATAAGCCCTTACAGGAAAAAAACTGCGTAATTTCTAACTACAGCTGATCAAATAAATAATTATTAAACAGCTAAGTGACATTCTAAGTCAACCTCTCTCTTTTTTATGCTGCAGTGCTGTATTTATATCGTATAACTGTAGTTTATTCAGTGTGAGATGGGACTTGCATATCAGGAATGTATGTATTTTGTGTTGGCCACTCTTTGTATAACCCTGAATTACTTTTTGGTTGTCCATTTGTTTGTTTCTAATGAGTCTTCTGTTTTTGTTACTGCAGACTAGTTCAGTAAAAAGAAAGAAAGAAGAAATGCCCGCATGTGTTTAGTGTTTTTCTTTATCATAAACACAACAGTAATCTGGTAGTGTTTGCTTTGCTTTGGCTTTTTCAGGGTTACTTTTTGTGATCTCCCGATTGCAACAAAGAAATACTGGGAAATCTCTGTAGACTGATGGCATTTCATGCCGTTCAGCCTAATAATCTTAAAATGTCAGCAAAATGACCCGTTTTGTCATCACTTTAGATATTATTCAAATACGAGCTCTAAAGTGACGTTTGTGAAGTAGCATTGGGTTCTGCGGTCAGCTGCAGATGTGAATGAATGGTGGAAGAAAGTAGTTCCTCATACAAAAAAAGTTAGATTTTCTTTTTTTGTATACACGATTATGCTGTCTATAACTATTCTATAAACGCAATATCACACTTGCAACAGTGCGATATGGCTGTATATCATGACTGGTGGGAACCTAAGACACTCGGCCACCTCCCACCAGTGCTGATATACAGCCATATCGCACTGCTACTCGTGTCAAGTAAAATTTAAGACTTTTTAAGACCATTAAGAATGCAATTTTAGACTTATACAGGGTTAAACACTAAGGAAGAATTTACTGTAAAATGTCTAACAGCTGTTGTAAATTGTATCTCTTTGCAATAAAAAACTTAAATATAAACAATAAGGTTTTAATGAGACGTATTGTTAGTCATTGCATGGATATCGGTCCAACTGAGTAGCTTTACTTGGACAAAGCAAAATTAAGACCTGTTAAAAATGATTTATGTATGATAATCTATGTAGAATCTGAATGTAGAATGTACTATGTAGAATCTGAAATTTGTGATAAGCGGTGTGTGCTTTAAATGAAATCAATTCTATATTATGCTTTGTTTTTCATTTTTTATTATCTGTTTTGCATTGATAATTTCAGTTATGGCTATATAATAATTTATAAATCTTAGATATTCATTAAGTCATCTATTCATATTTTTATTTTATTTAGGTTTATCATTTATTTGATTTTTATTTCTTTATTTAATATATATCTCTTGGTACTTGTTCCACTTTTAGTGCTTTTTCTGTTGTTTAGTCTTATAGTGATGGTGTTTCATAAACTGTTCCTCTCCACTGATATGAGATATGAGGGTATGTCTCTAATTCAAGGTCTTGTGGCCTGATGTATAATAACATTTGTTATGTTTGTGCTGTTCAGACGAAGTATGAGAGCACACTGGAACACATGCGGCTAAGATTATCCAATATACCCTGCTCTTTTATTATCATCTTCTCTTCTCTGGCTTCCTTCCACAGTCAACTACTATTTGATATTAGACTGTTAATTCAGTTAAATACTGGTTAACAGGTTTGGGTATTGGAAACTCTGCTGACTTGTTGTCAAGATACCTAGAGAAACTGACATTTCTTGATAAGATGGGGCATTCGGGGCTGGATCTTATTTATCTGTGTGATCTAACACCTACAACACAACTTGCAATGAATTTAAGACGTTTTAAGGTTTAAAATGTCATTTTTGAAATTTTTAAGAATTTTTAAGACCCAGCAGACACCCTATAATAGTTTATTTAAAAGTTTAAGTGCTATTTAAAGACTTAACTAGGTTATTTAGGTTAACTAAGTAAGTCAGTGGACAACAGTGGTTTGGTCATTAGACAATCAAAAAAAAAAAAAATTAAAACTGAAAAAAATTCTTGCTCTGTTAAACTGCACTTGGGAAATATCTAAAAAAAAAAAAAAAAAAAAAAATTCAAATTTTTCATAGGGGTCATTTTTTTTTTATAGAAGTATTCACATCAAGGCTTCTAATATAGGTGTATTTTTCAAGAACATTTTATTTTCTAACCTAAAAAAGACATCAGGGCAACACATTGGGTTTGATTGAATTTAAAAATATGAGACAGGCTAAATAAAAGCAGCCTCTGACACAGAAAAAACGAATCTTGTATGATCTGACTAGAAAGCGTGTTCAGACCTGTAGTATGGCTCTGTCCTCCTCATCCTCCATCTCCTGCACATCTTCAGCTCCGGCTTCGATGGCCAGCTCTAGAGCTTTCTCAGAGGAGATCCCATCTCTGGACGCGGCCACGACACCTTTCCTGTCAAAGTTCCGACGAGCTCCTTCACACAGCGCCCCACTGTGGACAAACAGACAAATCCAGCTGATTATGAGTGCTTATGTACTGTAGACTTTAGCAACACAACTCATCGGTACTAACCCATTTTTCGTCATGATTCGTTTGAGTTCATTAAGGGATCGTAAGTTGTTGTCGGTCAGAACCTCGATGAGTATTGTGCATCCGCCTGGTCCTGTGGCCTCGTAAAGATACTGCACTCCAGGCTTTGACTTCTGTACAGGGAAAAAAAGTGTCATTAAGCTTCAAACATCTCGAGTAGAACATCCTGGAGCATTTCCAGGGTCCCTTTATATGCCAATGACAATATTCAAAGTAAGTCAAGTAAATTTGTGTATTATGTCATTAAAAGTCAGATGATGGTGTGATGAATAGACAGCCATATCAGTCATTATTCACTGATCTCTTTACCACTCAATTTTATGAATTGCATTTAAGATTCTTTATTCGATTCATTGAGTTAATATGATGGATAATTTTGAGAAAGATACAATACTGACAACATTTTTTTACATACATACAGTATATATATATATATGTATGTATATGTATATATATATATATGTATGTATATGTATATATATATATATGTATGTATATGTATATATATATATATATATATATATATATATATATATATATATATATATATATATATATATATATATATATATATATATATATATATATATATATATATATACAGTGCTCAGCAGAGATGAGTACACCCCATTTTGAAAATGAATATTTTTATCTATTTCTCAGTGATGTAATGTATTTTGGTGCATTTGAATAAAACTGATTTAATAAACAGATATATTTATTGAAATAATATTTTAGTTATCGAACATCTTCAGAAATAGAAATATAATACATTTAAATTCATGCGAAATATTGCAAAGAAATTTACAAACTACAAAATTTCATATATTTTTTGTTTCTCTTGATTTTTTGTTTTTTTTTTTAATTAAAAAAATATTTTTCTCCAACATAAATTTGAAATACTATTTTTGGACAGTTATCGTATTTTGTTGAATTAACTCCAGATTGGGCTCCAGTACAGACTAATCTAATGTATATGCACAAATATAATAATGTAAAGCTTTCTATAGAAAGTATTTAATATAATGGGATATTTGTGAGGGGTGTACTTACTTTTACAGTCTTATTTCTTTTAGTTTGGCTCAAATAAAAGCAGTTTTTACATAAAAAAAATAATTCTTAAGGCAAATATTATTAGTCCCTATAGAACTTTTATTTTTGATTGGCTTCAGAACCAACCCCTTTAATCCAATAACTTACCCAATTAATCTAACTGGCCTAGTCAACCTAATTAGCCTATGTATGCCTTTAAACTGTACTTAAACAGAATACTAGTATCTTACAAAAAAAAAACCAGGAAAATATTATGTACTGTCACGATGTCTAAGACAAAAGAAATTAGTTATTAAACATTAATTATTAAAACTATTATGTTAATAAAATATGTACACAAAAATATATGTATACATATATGCATGTATGTAAAAAAACTAGATGAGTCTGGATGCAGACTGGGTGCAGTTGCAAGCTGAGATTTCATACAATGCTTTTTATGCATACACCTAACCCTACCCCTTACAGTGACGTCACTAGGTCTATTGAGTGCATGAGTGTGACATTGCATGTCTGAGATTGTGTCTCAGTGTGCATGTGCAAGTCTGCATCCAGATACTATTGTACAAACCCAATTAGAAAAAGTTGGGAGAGTATGGAAAACACAAATAAAAAAATATTTGTTTTATTTCCTTGCAGACAATATAAACACAAATTATTTCATGTTTTGTCTGGTCAACTTTATTTCATATGTAAAGGAAGAGGATACAGGTACATGACTGGCCTGCCTGAAGTCCTGACCCATCTCAACATTTCAGAGGGGTAAATGCTTTACTGTTTCTACTTTTTTGAAATGTGTTGAAGAAACGAAATTGGAATTTATTTGTAAAAAAAAAAAGAGAAACACAATGTTTGTTGTATTGTCTGCAATTAAATACAAGTCAAAGTAAATTTAGAAATCACTTCTTTTCATTTGCGTTTTCCATACTGTCCCAACATTTTCTGATTTGGGGTTGTGAACAAACAGGAAAAACTTAAGCTAAGAAAAAAGAGACAGATTCTTATATTTAGTGTGAACTTTTTCTTTAAATCCTGTTAAATACTTAATGTTATTTATCTATGCAAGTAGTGGATAGATATTTAAAACAGTCTTACGGCTCCTTTTAGAGCTCCTTCAATGGTGGTTTTGGGCAGATTCTTGTTCCGGCACTGCTCCAGAATTTGTGCCAGTCCAACATTTAATTCTGGATTGGGACCTCCCTCTGAAACATAAACATCAGGTCATCTCACATAGAGTCACTGCAAAACCCCCATCCCAGTGGTATCATGGTACTTTGAAGAATACCATAGTATTACTATGGTACATGTGTAGTTGACAGTCTAATATGTAGTAAAAATGTTTTTTTTTTTTTTGGTAAAACAATTTTTGAGATTTTCTTTTAAATTTATGTAGTTTGAGGTCTAAAACTACAAGCGGTCATTGTTAATTTTGTCAATTCTTTCACTGTATTTTTTATTGAATTGTAGCTTAAATATGTCCTATGGGGTGAGTGACATAGCAAAAATTAAGAAAAGCAACTCTTAATAACACACAAATAGCATGAGAGTGATTAATTTTCAAATTGTGCTATTTATTTTATATGAAATTATGAATAATCTTTTTCTCCATGACTTGTCAGACATTTTCAATAAACAGGTGTGTCACACTAAATAACAACAAAACTTAACAATAGTGGTTAAATGTGAGAACAATTAAACCGATGCAGGTCATGATCTTGAACGCGTTCCTTTAACTAATTCAAAATAACTTTAAGTGGAATTGCCCATCTAAACTTTACATATAGTGTCACAATTTTCAGTGACAAAATGTATGAAGCTCCTATATTATTAGAAATATATGAACTAAAGAATTATTGTGGTTTCTTAATGTTTTACTAAAATTAGGCCTGGGGTACTTATGAATGATTTTACAATATTAAATTATGCCTGAGACAGTAGTCAGACTCTAGATTTGACAAAAAATGTCATAACAGGTTGTTTTATAACAAGAGGCCCATGGAAGACAAATTGTTTACCCATTTACTGTTTTTAAATGATGACAATACTAATTCTACTCATTTTTTGTCACGTGTGATAATGCAACTACGTGACGTCAACAACTTGCATTATTATTAGCCGGTGATGGATTTTTATTGAGGTAAAGTTGGTTTTATTTTCATACATTCGTTCTGTAAAAACTTGTGACAGGCTCCCTATATTGTTTACAACAATACTTTGAATATTAGGTGAACAATGTTGTACTGTGATAGTCATTTGCTACTAATATGATCCCTATTTAGAATTGACAAAGAATAAATTTCTGAAATTATATTATTAAGGAGAAAGTCCAGATTTGTGAATAGAAAACCAACTTGACCTTTGATTTTCACTCATGCATTCACCTCTGACTGCAATCCTAATCAGCATGGTGTACTTGGCAATCACCCGGGCTCGAGCAGCATCTTTGGGTATTTTAATGTCCTTCACTTTGGACCATTTGTTGTGTCCTGCCCAGCTCACAGGACTCGAGTGCAGAGCTCTGCATGGGTGAAGGACTGGAAAACGAAACACCGCAGACGCTCGCCCGGACAGCCTTAAATACCTCAGCATGATGTCTACTAACATTCTTCTTCTTTCACATATGAGCTGTGTTTGAGTCCAAAGCAAACGACTTTGGTCAGAGTTTAAATATCATGCTGCCTTTGCCTTAACATCGTAAGCTTCTAGCGTCTCGCACGCGTTAACAGGAGAGTTTCAGGTACCGTTTTGCGGTCATTATAAAGATATCCATTCATATAATGCGTTTCGTTACTAAAGATAATAAACTTAACGTGTATGTTAAATTCTGGCACAGTTATTTTAAAAGTCAAAGTGACATTTTAACGCACGAGCTCAAGAGACAGCAACACTATTAACGTCATCACCGGTTAAACTAATTTCAAAATAAAAGTCCTCAAGGTAGATCGTTGTGAGGTGGCCCTTCTGTAGAGGAGGGGGAGACTGCAGACTTGGATCCAGGCAGATCTACGGCCTAAGCAGTTTTACGGTCCATTTTTACACCCCTGTTGTCCCTGATGCGTCCAGTAGGGGGAGGCAGTACAGTATTATTATAAGCCTCCAGAACCTTATCATCACCCCAAACCAAACGCGACACGATGAAGAGGTATGCTAAATACGTGTTTAAAACATTAGCAAACATGAAACTTAAACATTTTTAATCAGATTATGGTCGATTTGAGTGTATGTCAATTCGTAAAAAAATGGTATAATAGGCTATAATAGCAATGTGTTAGTTTGACTCAATTTTAACTAACTGTGCAAGCTAGCTACATGTTCTACATCTCACTTTCTTATGTAGGCTAATTTTCTTTTACTTTTTTGTCTGTCTTTAGTCAGCATAATACCTTTCTTAAAATTATTGTATATTTAATAATTTATTTAAAGATATACAGTTGAAGTCAGAATTATTAGCCCCCCCGTTTATTTTTTCCCCAGTTTCTGTTCCACGGAGAGAAGATTTTCTCAACACATTTCTAAACATAATAGTTTTAATAACTCATTTCTAAAAGCTGATTTATTTTATCTATGCTATGATGACAGTAAATAATATTTGACTATATATTTTTTCAAGACACTTCTATACAGCTTAAAGTGACATTTAAAGACTTAACTAGGTTAATTAGGTTAACTAGGCAGGTTAGGGTAATTAGGCTAGTCATTTTATAGCGATGGTTTGTTCTGTAGATTATTTAAAAAAATAGAGCTTAAAGGGGCTAATAATTTTGACCTTAAAAGGATTTTTTTTTTTTATTTAAAACAAATTTTATTCTAGCTGAAATAAAACAAATAAGACTTTCTCCAGTAGAAAAAAATATTATCAGACATACTTTGAAAATTCCCTTGCTCTGTTAAACATCATTTGAGAAATATGAAAAAAAAAAAAAAAAATTCAAAGGGGGGCTAAGAATTCTGACATCAACTATATATTTTCTCATAGATTAGACAATTCACTAGCGTGGTCTGGGTTGTCAGCCAAATCTACACTACAACTACACTACATTATTCCTCCAAATTTGACTTTCTTAAATTTATATTGAAATAAATCTAAACAAATCTCAAAAGATCTGAAAATTGAATTGATTTTATTTAAAATTTTAAAATTGCATTGCATTAAATTACATTTAATATAATGCAATCCTGTTGTAGTTTAAACAATTAAACTATCATATATCTATAAATGCATAGACAAACTGACTATTATAAATGGTCTACTAATTTTGTTCATATAGCTATACAGTACATTTTATATATTAGCATGAAAGGTTTCATTGCACATGCATTCATATTGTTTATCACTTATTGTTCGAGCCTTGGCTGGGTCAGTTGGCGTTTCTGTGTGGAGTTTGCATATTCTCCCTGCATTCCAGTGGGTTTCCTCCGGGTGCTCCGGTTTCCCCCACAGTCCAAAGACATACCGAATAGGCAAGGCAAGGCAAGGCAAGGCAAGGCAAGTTTATTTATATAGCACATTTCATACACAGTGGCAATTCAAAGTGCTTTACATAAACAGGAATAAAAGAAACAATTATAAGAGAAATAAAAACAAACATAAAAATGGTAAGAATAAAAATAAAATAAAATAAAAGCTGATAAAATGTGTTATAAAAGAATTAAAAAGAAGAGAAAAACATAGTAGTTCGATCTGTCGGACGTAGCACAGTGCTCATTCAGTAAAGGCACAGCTAAACAGATGTGTTTTCAGTCTTGATTTGAATGTGCCTAATGTTGGAGCACATCTGATCATTTCTGGAAGCTGATTCCAGCAACGAGGGGCGTAGTAGCTGAAAGCCGATTCACCCTGCTTTGACTGAACTCTTGGGATTTCTAATCTATTTGATCCTAAAGATCAGAGTGATCTGTTAGGTTTGTATTCAGTGAGCATATCTGTAATGTATTGAGGTCCTAGGCCATTTAGTGATTTATAGACCAGTAATAATACTTTAAAATCTATTCTAAATGTGACTGGGAGCCAGTGTAAAGACCTGAGGACAGGTGTGATGTGCTCTGATTTCCTGGTTCTGGTCAGAATTCTGGCCGCAGCGTTCTGGATGAGCTGCAACTGTCTGACTGTCTTTTTGGGAAGGCCAGTGAGGAGGCCATTACAGTAATCCACCCTGCTGCTGATAAAAGCATGAACAAGTTTCTCTAAGTCTTCACTGGAAACAAAGCATCTAATTCTTGCAATGTTTTTGAGATGATAGTATGCTGATTTACTAACTGCTTTGATATGACTATTGAAACTCAGATCTGACTCCAGAGTCACACCAAGATTCTTAACCTTATGTTTTGTTGTTTGACCCTTAGAGCCAAGGTACGCATTCACCTTGAGAACCTCATCTCTGTTCCCAAACGCAATCACTTCAGTTTTCTCTTTGTTTAACTGAAGAAAGTTTTGGCACATCCAATTGTTAATTTCATCAATGCATTGGCAGAGGGTGTCAATGGGGCTGTAGTCATTAGGCAGTAAGGCTAGGTAGATCTGAGTGTCATCAGCATAGCTGTGGTAGGAGATTTGGTTCTTTCTCATTATTTGGCTCAGAGGGAGCATATAAAGGTTGAACAGGAGTGGTGCCAGAATCGAGCCTTGTTTGGACTCCACATGTCATGGGTGTCCACCCTGACCTATGGTCACCTATACTGACATAGTAACCTCTTCCTTCAAGGTAAGATCTGAACCATTTGAGGACCGTCCCAGACAGCCCAACCCAGTTTTCCAGCCTATCCAGAAGTATGCTGTGATCGACAGTGTCAAATGCAGCACTGAGATCGAGCAGTACCAGCACTGTTAGTTTGCCTGAATCTGTATTTAGGCGGATGTCATTGATTATAGGTGAATTGGGTAGGCTAAATTGACCGTAGTGTATTAGTGTGTATGTCTGTTTCCCAGAGATGGGCTGCAGCTGGAAGGGCATCCGCTGCGTGAAAACATATGCTGGATAAGTTGGCGGTTCAGTCCGCTGTGGCGACCCCAGATTAATAAAGGGACTAAGCCGAAAAGAAAATGAATGAATGTTTCAGATTTTTTATTGTAACAATTTGTTACAAAGAAAGTAATTAAATATGTTAAATATGGGGAAGTCAGGATCACAATTTGTAGCTGCAAATAACAAAAAATAAATAAGAATGACTTGGTCCTTTTGTCACACCCTAAACTGTCAATGTATTCTGGGAGATACAACTCCTAATATTTTAAAATCGTAAAATCAAATATATAAAAATATATTTTGATATGTTTTGCATAGGTCCAGATAATATATAAAATGGCATGAAATTTATTTTTTTGCTTATTTTCCATTCCTTTCTGTTTCTGAGGATTAAGAATTTTTGGATATTTAGATTAGAAGCAAGTCAGAAACTCTTAAGTGAGGAAAGGATTTTTGCTTATTTATACATAACTTTATTTATTTATTTTTCAGTAAGCGTGAAGAATTTGATGCAAGGATTCAGCTTCATTTAAAGAAAACTGGCAATCTCTAGTGATATTGTTGTCAATAAATAAATGTGAAAAAATCTAATGTTGTCTGGGTTTTTGTTTGTCAGGTAGCTAAATGGTCCTTGAAATTTTAGAAAGTAATGAATTGTTTGTCTAAAGGTTCTGCAGCTGTCTGGTACTCAATACCACTGCATTCATATATCATATATTCATATATCAATAATCCGTATTACACTGTATTGTTTGGTTATAATTTTGTTATTTTCAGAATGTAACTTTATATATAAACAATACAACAAAATGCATATCTCTATATGAAAACGTGTAACTAGGCTACAATTAACCATTACACTATCCAACTATTTGTGTGTTTATTTTTTCTAATTAAATTAATCTAAATTAATTTGCACTTGGGCTTTTGTATATCTGAAATTATTTGGTGAGTGTATCAGTTATATTTTATAGTGAGTATATAACCCACTTTCTGATACATCAACTTAGCGTTTATATTTAGCGTAATCTAATTAAAAATATATATTTATAAACAGGACATTTAATAATCTGGGAGCGTTGACTTCAAATGTATTATTTGGCCATGTATCTTTCATCCCCCCTACTGGACGCATTAGGAATAACAGGGGCGTAAAATTGTGGGTCGTAAAACTGCCTGGATCCAAGTCTGCAGATGCCCCATATAGCTTCCGTAGACATTAATTCATTTTCTTTTCGCCTAAGTCGCTTTATTAATCAGGGGTCGCCACAGCGGAATGAACCAACTTATCCAGCATATGTTTTATGCAGCAAATGCCTTTCCAGCCGTAACCCAGTACTGGGAATACCCATACACGCTAACATTCACATACATAAGATATGGCCAATTTAGTTTATTCAATTTACCTATAGCGCATGTCTTTGCACTGTGGGGAACCAGCGACCTTCTTGATGTGAGGTGACAGTGCTACCCACTGAGTCACCACACCGCCCCTCTCGTAGACAGTAAAATAAAATACAATAAAAGAAATGCATGTGAGCATAACTCAAAATACTTTCATATCTCTGAAAGGAAATTGGGGAAATTAAATTTTATGTTGCAATAATTTTGTATTGTATATTGAATTTAATTGTATATTGTATAACTAAAGCTAAGATTACCCCTTGAGTAAATCTTTTTTAATCTTAAGGGTTATTATGATAAACTAAACTTAAACAGAAAGTATAAAAAAAAACATCTGTCAACACACATTTTACTTTATTTATGTGTTTAGACAAACTTGATAGGCTATATAACACTAAAAGTGAAACAGATCATAAAACTAAATGGCTTGATATTAAATGAATGAAAGTAGTCAGTGGTCAGAGGCCAGTGGCTGGCCCCTAGGGTAGCCCGCTGGGGTCAGAGATCCTAGATCTGGAGTGCAAGGGGGAGTCAAGAGACCAAACCGCAAGCCCAGGGAGAGTGGCTGGCCCCTGGGGCAGCTCGCAGGGCAAGAGAGCCTAGAGGTGGAGGGCAAGGGGGACTCAAGAGCCTGGATTGCAATCCCAGGGAGAGTCTCTGGCCCCAGGGACAGCTTGCAGGGTTCAGAGGCCCTGTAGGTGGAAGACAAGGGACCCTCAAGAGCCTAGACTGCAAGCCTAGGGAGAGTGGCTGGCCCCTGGGATAGCCCGCCGGGCAAGAGAGCCTAGAGGTGGAGGGCAAGTCGGACTCCAGAGCCTGGACTGCAATCCCAGGGAGAGTCTCTGGCCCGAGGGACAGCTTGCAGGGGTCAGAGGCTTTGTAGGTGGAAGACAAGGGACCCTCAAGAGCCCAGACTGCAAGCTCAGGGAGAGTGGCTGGCCCATGGGCCCGCAGGGTCAGAAACCCTGGAGCTGGAGTGCAAGGGGCCCTCTAGAGCCCAAGCAGCAAACCTAGGGAGAGCTGCTGGCCCCAGGCACAGCTTGCTGGGGTGAGAGGGCCTGCAGGTGAAAGGCAAAAGGCCCTCTGGAGCCCAAACTGCAAGCCCAGGGAGAGTAGCTGGCCCCTGAGGCAACTCGTTGGGCCAGAGAGCCTTGAGGTGGATGGCAAAGGGCACTCAAGGGCCCAGACTGCAAGCCTAGGGAGAGTGGCTGTCCCCATGGACAGTTCGTTGGGCTAGAAAGCCTTGAGGTGGAGGGCAAAGGGCACTCAAGGGCCCGGACTGCATTCCCAGGGAGAGTCTCTACCCCCAAGTACAGCTTGCTGTGGTCAAAGCCCCTGTAGGTGGAAGGCAAGGGGTCCTCAAGAGCCCAGATGGCAAGCCCAGGGAGAGTGGCTGGCCACTGGGGTAGTCTGCTGGGGTCAGAGACCCTGGAGCTGGAGGGCAAGAGCCCTCAAGAGCTCAAACTGCAATCCCAGGGAGAGTGGCTGGCCCCTGGGGCAACCCCCTGAGCCAGAGAGCCTTATGATGGAAGGCAAGGGGTCCTCAAGAGCCCAGATGGCAAGCCCAGGGAGAGTGGCTGGCCCCTGGGGTAGTCTGCTGGGGTCAGAGACCCTGGATCTAGAGGGCAAGGGGGCCTCAAGAGCCCAAACCGCAGGCCTAGGGAGAGTGGCTGGCTCCTGGGGCAGCACGCAGTGCAAGAGAGCTTAGAGGTGGAGGGCAAGGGGGACTCAAGAGCCTGTACTGCAATCCCAGGGTGAGTCTCTGGCCTCAGGGACAGCTCTCAGGGGTCATATGCCCTCTAGGTGGAAGGCAAGGGGCACGCGTGAGCGATATAGCAAAGTGAAAGCGCGTCTGTGAGGAAGAATCTAGCAGAAAATTTGGGGGAGCTGTATGTCTAAAATACACAAATACCTTGGACCAGCGTGGACAGAAAAATGTGTCCGTATGCCTGAGATTTTCACCATTGCAATGGCTCACCTGTCAGCTGTCTACCTTTATGATCTGCTATTACAGGAAGCGCCACCAGGTGGTGGCTGGGTGGACTGTAGCTAAAGGGGTAAACTGCTGCAGTCAGTGTGAAAGACTAATTAATTAATTCAGATCTTTTGTAAATTTAGATAAATATCGATACTTGGCGCCAGAATATGTATTGCAGCCATAAATAACATGATAAATTGGCATATATTTTGTCCCACCCCTAATCCACAACCCAACAAATTAAAACTAAAACGAGAGTCACTCAGTCATTTCATGCACTCTTGGGGGCCCCCTGGTGGCCACGGGGCCCTAAGCAGCCGCTTAGTTTGCTTATGCCGTGGGCTGATTTCCGGGAGATTATCATTCATTTGCGGGCATCCGGGAGTCTCTACGCATTTGCGGGAAACTCCCGGAACTTCCGGCAGACTTGGGATGCCTGAAAGTGTAGCAGTATTGAGATGTGTGAAATTAAATTGAAACTGAATAATAGGCTATGCAAAAGTTTGGCCATTTTAAATATACTGTGGACAGATGCCTACAGGATAGTCATGCTTACGTGAGATCCATGTGAAAATAAATACAGCACAGACTTGAGCTTTCCATGCCAGAATATTTAATATTTATCCATTTACAGGTCAAGTACAGTAGATATAGCACAGCACATGCTTGGATAATCTCTTGCATTAGAGAAACCCGATACACAACTCAAAGTTAAGCTTCGGACAGAGTGAAATGATTCACATAACAATATAAAACGGTTCACTGATCAACAAAAGGTGTCTTCTAGATTATTTCCCTCTAAGATAACTTAACCTTATTCACCTTATTCTTCACGTACGAGCGGGCGCAGCTATTTGAATCTTTCTGGCTTGAGACTTACGATGTCATTCACTTCCATTCATTTTTAGACGTTAAAACAGCCCATTATGCTACTTTGTTGCAAATTTATATTTTCTTATTATAGTATTCTACTTGGTCTGTAAAGTCATGCAAACACTTGTTTGTAGAGCAAGTAGTTTGAAAAATTTTCTGATGTTAATTATTCCAAGTCATTTCTCCCATAGGCGACTAAATCGGAAGTTCTAAAACAATCGCAAAAACAAGTTCACCTCCGCATTGAAGAATAAGGTCAATAGAAGGCACTTGCTGCAGATAGATTTGCAGTGTTCTAAACTAAAACTACGAGACTTTATGAAACAAAAGGAAAAGAATGGATTTCCCTAAAAGACTACTACATATCATAGCCTTAACTGCAATACAATTTGATAAAATAGAAGAATGAAAAAATACATTAAAATAAAGAGAAACCATAAACTGTCAATTTCAGAATGCAGAGAAGGCTCCAGTGGCCTTACATTAGGGGATAGCTGGCCGATGTTGCAATGCCACAGTGATTGTTTTTGTCTTTAGCCATGTAGATGTAGCCTTTGTCACCCCATTTGTCAGTCCAGCTAAAAAAAGGGTGGTAGAGACATAATTAATAAAATATGAAAACATCAAGCTTGTGCCGGCAAAAGATTTTTGGTAGCATACCTGTTCTTCACAATCCAGTATCTTCTACCAGCAACATCAGCACCCTCATAACCATAGCCAACCACCAAGACTCCATGATCAAGTTGACTACTGCTGCATGCCTTCTCATAATAGATGCCTAAAGTTTAGAATATTAAAAAGTTAAGGCAGAGTAAGTTCAGGCAGAATAAATTAAGACATGTTTGTAATAGTTGCATAAACAACCATTTTAGCAAAAATCCAATTAAAACTAGAGTTGAGGGATATCAGAAACCTACCAGACTGATAGAACTGTATGGATTGATGTCCTGCATCAATAGCAACAGATACAGGACCCACAGCAGCAACAGCATTCATCAGAGCAAGCTCGTTACCACTGGGGATGTCCACGAATCCAGTGTCTTTAGCGACATTAAAACGGGGGTCATACCGGCATGGCAGATCATCCTGCAAAGTTAAAATAAGAAAATGGTACACTGAAGTTTCAAAATACTTTTGATTTTCAGTCAAAAGAGATGAAAAAAAAAAAAAAACATGATTTCAATTAGCCACAATCTGCAAATACATTAGTTCTGATGGTTTCAAGAGAACATGTATGTATGTATGTATGTATGTATGACCATATATATATATATATATATGTTCACTTGTGTATAGTACCACAAACATTCTCTGTTCACTTTACACTTAAAAATATAGGTAACTAGTGGCATTTAAGCAAAGGAAATGAACGCACAAATTAAATATGCATATCTACCACACAAGAAAAAAGTAGACCTATGCATTAAATAAATAACATTTTAAATGTCACATTTGTAAGTTACACACATATGCTATAGCCAAATTCTACATTTACAAAGAACAATTTGTTTGGTAAAAACAAATTATATTAATAAACCCTAAGGGTAAACACCCACCATAGATGTACAAGACAGAAGAACACATAAATGATTCTTACCCTTGCAAGATAAGGGTACGACTGCTCAGAATCCAGCCCATTGTTCTCTTTAACATACAGGAAGGCCTGGTCCATGAGGCCTCCATTACAGCCTTGGTTGCCCTGTGGTCTGGAACAGTCCACCAAGTTTTGCTCACTCAGAGAAACCAGCTTTCCAGTTTTACGGAAGAGCTGACCCTCCAAGGCACCCGTTGAACTAAAAGACCAGCAAGATCCACATTGTTTCTAAAACCACATGAGAGAAGAGTCACTAAACAGTAAAGCTACAGATACATATACTGAAATACTAAAAGGCATTTATATTGTAGCACAAACTGGGTTTACCTGTTCAACTGTAATTGGATCAGTTGTAATAGACGCAACCAGGTCCTAATTTAGAATAAAATATTTGCAGTTTTCAGTTACTTTAAACTCACCTGGTCTTTGACAGGAGTAACATAGCCCCTCTGTCTCCAGTCAATCTGTTGAGGGGCTGCAAAAAAGCTGGGTTCCATGAACAATGCACCCTTTGACTTCCGGTCTGGGTCATGCTTATAACCATTCATTGCCTGTCTGAACTCCTCATTTGTCTAAAAGAGAATGTCGTGAAATGTTTTAATAAAACAGCTTTACAAATACTACTATACAAGTTATCATTAGCAACTTAAATTGAGAATTAAAATAATTTTGCATTAGATTCAGTAAAATACATTGGGCTTAAATCTCCAATCTATGATGTTGATCATAAATTAAACATTAAAAAAACAATAAAATTCTGATCTGGTTTTACACTGATAAATCATCCTAGCATTTTGATTGTTTGTAAATCTGTTTGATAATTTGTAGTGTACAAAAAATATATATAGAGAGAGAAATAAATGACTTGACTGTAATACTAAACTGCTCACCATGTCACCAAACTGATTCATTCCCAGTTTAAATGTGTGGTTTCCCATGGAGTACTCAAAGTTGTGTAGCTCAATTTTTCTCAAGTTCTCCTCCCAAATCATTCTCCTCCCAACCTCTACGTCCTGGAAAACAAAACAGATGTGTCAGCCATTGCAAAGCACAAGTTCATGTTTAACACATGCATGGCTTTAATTCATTCATGTAAAGTTGATATATGGCTAGAAACTATAGTCTTCCCACCTCATGATAGATTCTTCCATGCTGGCTCTTCCAGGAGTCCCAGTGGTCATCTAACTGCATGTCTACAGTTGGAGCAGCAAAGACTGCACTTATGCACAGTGTGACGAGCAAAGCAAACATCATTATACTGCCGGGAAGACTGTGACAGAGAAAAACAAGATTTAGTTTAAAGCAATGTAAAGAGAAGATTATAAACAATTACAGGGAGAAAAAAACTTAAGTTTTTAACAAAACAGAACAAGCCACATCAATATCTGTGCACTATAAATGAAACTAAATGTCACCTAAATATCATGCAAGCAATTTTAAGAGAGAGAGAGAAAAGATTTACACTTACCTTTCACAAGCAAACCAAATTATTGACTGTGATAGCTTACAACTGAGCGTGTTTTAAAGCCTGTCCGAACATAGAGGCGGTCTCTCATTGGCTCACAGTGATGATGAGACAAGTATTTACAGCCAATCAGGTCCAGCAAAAACTTTTTCGTCTCATGTGATCTAGCATCACAAGAAAGAGAATTCATCAATTGACTATGGTGATTCTTTATATTACTAGTCTACTGTAGCAAGATTACAGTTCTCAGAAATATTTTGTTATTTCAGTTTAGAAAATGAACATTTACAATACACCAGTGGAAAGCTTAATAAAATATGCTACACTTGATTGGGGGATGTAGAGAGTTTTTTTTTGTTTGTTTGTTTTTTAGGTTTGTAACGTCTTGTTTGTGCTTGTCACATAAGGGTGTGCTTGACAACATGCTTAGACAAAATAATCCAAGAGAAAACACAGAGGCCATTTAGAAAACTAAGCATTTTTAAATAGCATCAGTGGCTCCTGTTTCGTACTCACTAAATGCTAATTTCTTTAATTCTAATTACTAATTATTATTAATAATTTAGACTGACTAAAATTAATAGACACAATACTTCCACTACTAATGTGTCCTTTATATATCCTTTTCTGGCTGCAGGGGAGAAATTATCTTTGCACATTTAAGAATATGTGTGTTTGCCTACAGTGATAATTGTTTAATTGCCATTTTATATTTTATTCATCTTACTTTATACCTCGTTATACCTTCTGGCTAATAAAATGAGTGTTAAAAGCCAGAGTATAGTTTATGTTAAGTTGCAGTACTAAATTCATAGATATTTCAGTTCTTATTTCAATTCCTATTTCTATATTCCAGGGTGTCCGTGGGGCCTTAAAAAGTATTAAAAATTGATAAATCAATTATGAGAAAATTAAGGCCCTTAAAAGGTATTAAAAAGTCTTAATCCCATTTTTACGACATCTTTAATTTTGTTCAATTGTTGTCCAAAGTGATTGACTCTAAAAAAAGCATAAATATATTTATTTTCCTCGTTTCCTCGTTTGCATACTCCTGGTTGAAGAAAGACGAATTTAAACAGTGGCTGAAACCTGTCGCTAAAAACAACCACGTAATATTTTCTTTCAAGGTTTGTTTCTTCCGAGCTTATCTAAGTTCTGTTGCATGGTTGTGCTCTCCCACTCTGACAGTCAGGTCTTTTCTATCAGTCTGTACAGTCAGTGTCTTTGTTTAATGTCTCTAATGCTGCATCCCAATTCGCATAACATCAGTCCTACATAGTATTTGACAATACAATTAGTATGTCTCAAATCGTAGTATGTTGAAAAGAGTATGCCAAAGGTTCCCGGATGGTTTACTATTTCCGGGGAAAATTTTAGGTGTAGAAGCGTCCATACTCTGATGATATTGCCCACCATACACGTGAATTCAATTAGAACTACAAACGCAGGTGAAAAGTGTAGAGAAACTACAAACATGATGGACATGCAAGGCCAACCACCAAGTAGAGAGGATTTGGTAAAGATGTTTTTATGACTGTTAATTAATGCATAATTATTAATGTTAATTAATATATAATTATAAAGACCTGAGGAGATTTCTCTGCATGAAGACTTGTGAAGGGGAGATTAACCTGCTGCTGCTTCTTCAATAAGGTAGGAAATTAAATATGAAAGAAATGTGGATGTCCCAAAGCTTGCATACTCTTCTGTTACACACTCAAAAGTATAAATGTTTCCTTTACAAAAAAGTACATACTTTTAGGGCGTAGTATAAGTATGCGAATTAGGACGAAGCATTGGTTTGTTTTGTGTCTGAGCACATGGCTTTGCTCCCCTTATCCTGCCTTCTTGTTTCTTGTTACCACACCTCTTGTTAATTTAGATTGTCTTATCCTCATTTACTTGACTGTTCACACATGTGCCTTGTTTGCTAACATCTAATCTTGGTTGGTTTGTTTTGGATGTGATTAGTCTAATGCTTCCTTGTTAGAGATTGCTGTATTTAGTCTTGTCCTTGTCTTTACCTTATTTTAGTGTTTGTAGTAATTTCTTTTATATGCAGGTGCTGGTCATATACAGTAATTAGAATATCTTCAAAAAGTAAATTTATTTCACTAATTCCATTCATAAAGTGAAACTTGTATAATGTATATATTCATTCCACACAGACTGATATATTTCAAGTGTTTATTTCTTTTAATTTTGATGCCATCTAATGAAAACACCAAATTCAATTTATCAGAAAATTAGAATAATACTTAAGCTGCGGTCACATTGCACTTTTCTCCCTATAGACTTCCATTCATATGCACGCGAATGTGTCAGACCCGAAGCGCAAGCTCGAGCGAAAAGTTTTGCAGTTCGCCGCGGTGCAAACTTCAAGCTTGGTGAACTCTGACCTGCGAAATAGCATCACTTGACTGCATGAGACCAATCGAAGATCAAAACATGACATCTCTGGACAGAAATTTTAAATATGGATCAATCGCTCGCTTTTTTAAATGTCTAATTATCTTGTTTAATCCTGCCCCTTTTTGCAGCACTGTACGCACAAACTCTAGTGTGATCTCAGCTGTATAGTTTTTCTTAATTGCTAAAACACTAAAACCCATTGGCTGAACAAAGTTCTCAATTGCCTGACCTTGACAT